>NC_041066.1:11690666-11990666 GCF_900634775.1 Gouania willdenowi | reverse complement strand
GGCAAATAATGGGCATGACAAATCGTGAATGTGGTTAAATTGGCAAAAATAAGCTTTAAATATGGTGAAAAGACGTTAAAAGTGACAATAATGGGTCAACATAAGCGGCGTTAGGTGGTAATAGTGGTTGAAAGGGTTTATAAGTGCTGAAAATATCTTGATAGTGGAAGGGCATTTACATTTGATGGAGAAGTAGCAGAAATGGTAGAAACGTAGCAAAAAATGCAATAAAAATGTCTTTGTCAAGAAAAAGTGATGAAAATAGGTTAAAATATGGCATGTTTGGTGTAGTTGTAGAAAACTAAGCAAAAATTGGCTCAAAAAAAGGTTCTTAGTTTCTTGAGGGAATCTGGCAACCCCCTCCCAGTGTCTCCCAACCCCAAGGTTGAGAACCTCTGCTCTAAATGACAGAAAAATCATCTTACACTGTGTTCAAACTTGTGCAGATACCCGCCTGAATCTCACACTGCATTTACGTAATCTTTTCTGAAAATCTCAATTCCCCGTTGGCTGCTTTTCCTGTCTGACTAACGGGCATTTCTTTTTTTTCTCACTCCACCAACGCCTGAAGAAATATTTCAATAATGTCTTTCCCTTTGGCTGTCTTGTACCGGAGCCTGTTAAAGTAAGAAGAACCGAACCGATTTTTAAGTGAAATCCCAAGTCAAAGCATTATAGAAAAACCCCAAAAACCACATCACATCCAAAATGTTAAAATACAACCAAGACGAGTCCCCTGACATGCTGTCAGCTGCTCATTTCTGCTCTGCTCAGGGCCTGGGCGGACTTTGTCAGTTTTGATCGCAGCTCGTGACATGTGTTGCATGCCACATCCTCCAACTCCTCACTTTCCTGTCAGTCTTCGCAACACAACCCAATAAAAGCAGTGCCATGAAAATAATCCCCCCTCCCCTCCCCAATCCCCATCCCAGAATGGGGTGGTAATAGTAGAGTAGGAGATAGCAGGGATGGATTGAACAGTGCCTGGTAGGAGTTATTACTCTGCAGAAGGGTGAGCGGAACCTTGTGGCTTCTCTGGCCACAGTGATAAAGCAGAGAGTCAGATGCACCGAGGCAAAACTAATCTGGAGTTTTGATGACAAAAGGATGACCTTTATCCCTCAAACACATATGAATTGAAGAAAAAGGGGGATGGGGGTGATCACCAACAGAGAAAGAGAAAATGAGAACTCAGTCCAAGACTAAAAAAATAATAACTTCTGCTACATATATGTCAACAATCTTTACAGGAAGCCTCGTGATAGCCTCCAATCTTCTTTTCTTCCCATTATTTAACCTCACCAACCATTTAAATTTCCAGCTTTTCCCTGATGACAAATATCAGAAATACCTGCGAGGCCACGAGGAAGCAGAGCAAGACCAATCACATCCCGACTGTGTCTTCTTCCTTTCATGTCATCCACGACAGAAAAATTGTTATGGAACAGAGGTCAAGGTTCACGGCATCCCTGAGGACTGCACCCGACCCCTATGTCCTGCTCTCAGCTGCCTAGCAACTGTAACTGTTGTGCACACATGCTCACACATCATGCAAACACTAGAAAACAAAGGATCGCTGGAGCAACTACTGTAAGTGGTGGCACGGTAGTGGAAAATCAGAAATTTACCAGAGAATCTTTCATAGATCTATTGTGATTTTTTTTTTTTATTATTATTTCAATAACTTTTAGCCTTTTCTTTGTTAGAAAGCTTAACGTACTTGTGTTTAACAACTGTTCTGGATTCAACTGCTAGTTTCTCTGACTGTTCTATTGGACAGTTCTCCAAATGTTCTCCAAAAAACTGTTGTTTTTGAATGTTTTTGAAAGTAGCTTTTTGCTTGTCACCATCTAACCATTGATTTACCATTTGAGTTTGTTTTTGAGTCATTCCATGTCATTTCAACACATTTTCATTTCGTGCTCAAACATGTTTGGGCCTTCAAAACTTAGCATATGCCTCAGCTTCCTTTAATTTGATCAGCTTTGAGCTACGTACAATAAGGATGCACATCGTTAATCGGTTTCATTTGGGAACCGGTTCTTAGTCAAACGATTCTTCAGGATCGCTAACAAAAACGCTTTACGATTCCGCTATCGGTTGTTGTCACTCAGGCTGCTATTCAGTTAAGCTAATTCGGTGACAGAATATAGTAGCATACCTATATATTTCACAATAAAAGCAGCCTGCTGGTTTAGGCAGTTAAGGGATTTATATACTGGCTAACGTTGTGTGATAATGATAAAAATGACGTTAATGTATTATCCTAAGCCAATATCCAGTTGACTTGTGGATTCGTTTTACTCATTTGATTATTGTTTATTCTCAGCGGTGAATAATTAGGATTTATATTAATAAACCTGATATTTATTTGAATAAACTGGGTTGTATTAATTTCTGTACTCATGTATTACTTGTTTTCCAGCCTATGTGGGAATCGATAAAAAACTGGATGGATAAGCAGGAATCGATAACGCATCGGAATCGCTAAATCCTTATCAATATACTGTATATCTCTAATGTACATAGACTGTTCAAATCATGCTTCTTACAATCCCACAGAATTTTTTGAGAATGAAGTGCGTGGGCCATTTGTTGAAATGACTCTTTTTTAAGATTTTTTGAAATTGATGATTATGACCAGATAAATAATCTAACACATGAACTAAGTGACTAAAATCTGTCAAACATGCTTTCTGGGGTCTTCAAAAAGTTTTAAGCTTTATAACTTTTTAAAAGTTTTAATGTCAAGCGTTTACTAGAATCCACCTTTTTTTATGTCATGATTTGAAAGTCTTGGGGTTTTAGATTGGTTAAAAAACAAAGTAATAGGAAAATGTCAGGCTAGGCTATGGGAAATCATAAACCTTTTACAAGTTTAAACAATAATCAAAAGCTTTATGTACATAGTAATTTGAGCACACTGCACTCTGAAAGCAGTAAATTATTTATTTCCTACAGAATAAAATGTGTGTTTTAGGCATATTTGCCGATTAGAAAACCCCACAATTCAAGTAAGAGTTTAAATGCATTCCTCTAGGAAATAAACAGTATTCTTGCAATACATCAGCAAACCAACTAAGCAGCTAATAAGTGCATAATGTACACTATATTTAGGGGAACTGATCTACAGCAGGTTCGTGTTGAAAAACGAGTGTAAAATGCATCAATGGGGCCAATGGCTAGGGTGTAAGAACCGATCAGTGCTGCTCATGAGCAACATAAAGGATTCAAAATTCAATTATACTCAGTTATTATTTCAAGGAAACACAGACACACACAATCTTACTCCAAAAAAGACCAACAAACAGTTCAAACTGATGTTTGTATCAGACAAACACACAGTAACTTTGGTGTATGACTCAGCAGAAAACAATCAACCACGCTTGGCCTCACTCAGACATTCATGTACACACACACAGGCACGTGCAGACACATGGACAAACAGAGCTTTTGAATAGATTGTTGAAAGTGGTGTGCGTGTACGCGTGTGTGTACTTACTTAGAATCCCACAGTAAAATTTAAGACTGCAACAATGTGTCCAAGTTGTAAACAAAGCCGCATGGCAACACCGCCAGGTCTGAGAACGTCCACAGTCTGAGAATATTTTGACACTAAATGCTGCACAGAAAGAAATAACCTGTAATAAGTGTAAAGCAGACCTCTCCAACCACGGGAGCACGTCAGTCGCGTCTGAGCATTCAATGACGCCGTAGACTCGTCAAGGTAAGATTAGCATTAGCATATGGCGTTAATCACATGAGTAGAATGTTAATATGCTCTGTAAACTTAGAGATTTCAGTGCCACATCAAGAAATACGACTTAAAAATGGTTATTTTATAATTTAACTAGTCTTTGTAAAACCAATGACTACCATAACTGTCCTCAAAGGCGCTGGAATAGAGCACCAGTAGTTGGTGTCCTGGTAGAAGATGCAAGCGCCGATGCGGGTCAGCAGGTTGTCAAACGGGGTACGGGAGAGACGGAAATAGCGCTGAAAGCGACTCTCTTCCGAGCAGAGCTCTGCTGAATCGAGAAACGGTGCCAAGGCGCAAATAAAGCCAAGCCAGAGTCTGGATAGCGTAGAGCTGATGAACGGGGGTCTGAGGTGGCGTGTGCAGCAAGGAACTCCAAACCTTATTCTCCATTCACCACACTTCTCTATAGCCCTCTAACATCACAGTGCACACACTGACGCACTTGCCGAGCATCTTTGACGTTGGTGACAAGCGTCTGTATTCAATGAGCACAAGCGTCCAACTATGCACGTGAGGCACAATTTTGATGCCCAAAACGCGTTTGGTATGAACGTACTATAAGGCTGCAGTCTGCCATGAATACATACCAATCTGTGTTAATACGGCCATAGTACACTCCTGCAGTGGGATACAACATGCTACAAATGCTATCTTTACCCCTTAGCTGCTGAGACATCCTTACAAACATCTAAAAATCTTCAATACAACTTTCAAATTAAGGAGAAACTGACTCTGAAACTCCGTGAATTTATATTTTTACAGTTGCAGGACAACCTTACCAAGTCATTTAACAATTGTTGTACAAGATTTATCATCTTGGAAAATCAATGACACTTGTGTTTTGAGCGCATTACAACAACAACGACATACAGGTTTTCTGACTTTGCTTCCCCATATATGTTGTAATTAGACACTATAATAAGACTATAAACTGTAACGCATGCAAAATATATCAAATTAAGTTTGAGTGATCATTTGTTTCAGGAGAATTGATCATCAGAAACAACCAGAAAGGGCATTTCTAAAGGTGTTAAACACATGTAGAGATACATTGGATGATATTTTAGAGTTAATTACTCTTCTTGGGCGGGAATGGTCATTTTAAGCAATAAAGTAAATTTATTTACTATGGGAATCAATGTCTTCGCTAATGCCTTCTCTGAGTAACTCAAGTCACATAAGTATATAAAGGCTGATGTTTTATAAGGTTTTGAGACAGTTTATGATGAAAAGAATTACATATATTCTATTGAGGGGCAATGGGAATACAGGAGTCCTGAGGTTAAATCTTCCTTCAACCTTTCCCTGAATTAGAGAACAGCAAAGCATTGGATTTGAGAGAATGTTTAAACAACATTTAAGAAGACTTTTAAGATTTTCCCACAAGCACATTTCTAATACTCCGAAAAGAAAATGAAGCATAGAAAATAAAATGTTTTTGTTAAATATTTGGACAACAATAACAGAACGAGTAGTAACACTTCTGAGAATACCACTCGCCCTATCAAAGTATGTACTTCTTTCATCAGTGATACTTAGACAGCCCACTACCAGCCCTCAGTTCTACCCTCGCTCCCACTAAGACCTCCCCGTCTGTTCTCCTTTGACAGTGAGCAGGTCCCTGCTGGCGCTCTCTGCTCTTTTATAATATTGTGAGAATATCTCTGCCGCCTTCCACATCTCTCTCTAAGAGATGTGGAAGGCGGGAGAAGAAAGAGAAAAGGAAACTGCCAGAAACACTATACAATATCAAAGAGTCCAGTGCACAGCCAACAGAGCTTTGATAGTGGGCAGGAAGGGGCGCGGGTCACAAAAGCACAAGGAGGGAGGCTCAGTGAACTGTTTAAAGAGGGAAGCATGATCTGTTGGGATCCCCATACTGAGAAGGGGCTGGGGGAGATGGATCCATGAAGTAGTGGGTTTTCGTGGTGTGTCCTGCAGTCAAAAAAAAAAAAAAAAAAAACCCGGGCTCCCTCTCTGAGCCCGTCTGTCTCGCCTGTCTCAATCCCCCCTCTGGCTTTTTCACTTATCTTTAACAAACAGCAGCTCAGGCTCTCAGCCACTGGACGGCAGTTTGTCCCCAAAACAAAACAAAAAAAAAGCATGGCAACAACAATCAGAAAAGTCCTGTCCGGTTCCAAAGGTCTGCTTTCTCTGGCTCCTCCAGCTCACTTTGCTCTTTGAGCCCCAAAACAAGCCAAAACAGAAGATTGGGATCAAGAGACTGAGTGGCTCAAACTTAATAGAAGTTTGTGATGACGAAACAGCGGCGTCTCACAAGGACATGGGGTTATCAGAGTTTATCAGATCACCGTTGTCAGTCTGACTGCGACAAAAAAGCATCGAGTTGAGCATAGAAAGAGGAAAAGGAGAACGACGGGCTAGTGAAGCAGCAGTTTATCAGCCGTACAAACAGTGTGAACGTCTGGCCTTTGCTGACGATACACACCTCGCTTCTGCTGATGGTACAACTCCGTGTACCTTATCCTTCACTTCTTACTCTTACAAGCTGTTTTCAACACCACACAGGAAGCCTTATGTCAATGGGGAAAAAAGTGTGCGGAGTGCTGATGGAACAAAATTCAGCATTTTTACAAAATTTGAAATGGTCCCAAAAGAGGGGTGTAATCACACCTCCATGGTAGTTTCAATCTGCTGGAGTTGGACTGCTAATTACACCAATAACCACTAGGGCAGCGTTTTACACCCTTGCGGTCGTGACCCCATGTGGGGTTGCCTGAAACGTCTGATAATTGATTAAAAAAAAAGTAGCCGATTATTTTTATTTCTTTTTAATTGTTACTATTTTCAACATAATCCGTATTTTCACTTTCTCAAATATAAATGTTTATGTAAAATGCAATATAAACAAATATGAGCTGGAATAAAATGATCAAAAACTTATTCTAGAAGCAAAAAATTTTTTGGGGTCACCAGAAAATCTTGATATTAAATAATATCGTGGTCCCGGTGCAAAAAAGGTTGGGAACCACTGACTGAACTATGATTTCCTGTTATCGCGTAAAGCAAACGGAAAAAAACGCAAAGTCGGAAAAAGCAATCAGACCTGTTTTTTTCCTCTAAATTCGGAAATCGCGCGCCAACATGACACAGAAATGCCTCATGTAAGTGTTATGGGAGAATATAACACAATCACATGCTGGGAAAACTGGTGATTGAAAATGCGACAAACGGACAATGTGGACGATTACGCACAGAATCCCATTCAGAATCGAGTTTGCTACGTGTTGCGGTGCGACTAGTTATCTTATCCTGTGATCGAAGTGTGTTATTAATAATGTGTTGTTCAAGCTGTTCAGATTATTAAGACTGCATTCAAATCAGTTTACCTGCTGACACGCCTCATCAGAAGCATCTATAATCACACGGATGTGGAGGGTTTCGTGCAAAACAGGAGGGTGATTCGCAGGTTGACTGTAATTAAAGGTTTCACAAATAATGTTTTGGGACCAGATCGTGCTTTTCCATGGTGTTTTATTTGATGGCATATGAGCTATAGGTTAAAGACTTCTACTTGTGAGTATTATGGGAGTAAAATTGTGGGACCATCGTAAAGTCTGACTTCATTCACTTACAAATAAAAATACCACTATCTTTCTAAACTACGCTATAGTTTAATGGTGCAATGTGAGTCCATTTAAAGGGTCATTTTGTGCATTTTTATCACCAGTGAAGCGGAAATATAAACTATGTCAGTAAAGTGCAGAGAAATGAGAAAACTTTGCATATCGTTGTTAGTTTTCTGCCGCTCTCTATACTTGCTGGTACTGACTGTGCTTGAGTATCTCATTACCCACACAGAGCCCTGTCCACTTACTTATTGTTCCATGCAACACATGAGGGTGAACTACACTGGGTTTAGTAAATTGCTGTTTTTCCCCCATCTCTTAAAAAAAATGTTGGAGGGAAAATAACAGTTAGCGGTGGTGGCATTTGTTTTCATTATCTGTCCCTGAGGTCAAGGCTGAATTAAGCAAAAGTGCCTTTATGTACTCGTCTCGCGCATTGTGAAGCAGGGCTGCAAAATTATTTAAAGCTGAAAGCCCTCTTGGTAGGTTTACGCCTTCAATGAAGGTTCTTGTGCTAAACTCAATAAGGAGACGTCTTCGCCTTCTTTAGTCGGGATTTAAATTGCTTGGCAATGAGCCCAGTCATCGGATGCTGACGTGTTGCCTATCAGAGTGCATTTAAAGTAATCTCCTGACAATGATTGTATTACTCTTTATAGTCCGTCTGGATGCCATTTATTAGACAATCTGTGGTGCCGCCCAGTTTAAACAAATGTTAAACATTTGGACAGAACCCCAATCTTCACGTTGACCCCTGACAATTCTACAGCTCACATGCCATTTCATTCATTTAAACAAAACGAAAAGGTCGGACTCCTTGTTTCCACCCACCTCCTCTCTGTTGCATTCCCTAATCAGGAGGCTCAGAGAATAATGGTGAACAAGAAAGAGGATGACCGCAAGTGCTAATGACACGAGTGGACAAGGGGGGGGGGAAAAAAAAAAAAGAGTGATGGGGGAGTAAAAGAAGAAGAGGGTAGTTACGTCCTGAGGTTATTAGCAGCATTTCAAAGTCACCCTGTTTTTTTAGCGTATGCTTTCTCACAAGCCCAGCCAATGGAATTACCCCTAGGTGTATCAGGACTTTACGCTAAAATGCTCCGAAAGTAAAATATTATCTATAATATTTATTCATAGACAACATTAGGCAACACATCACACGTTTTTTATTTACATCTTGATGTCTTATTTCTTTAATTTATTTGATCCCAGTTGTCAATTGCTTTTGCACGTTAGCGGTCTGAACGTGTTTAAAAGTCAGCCAGCGTTCCTGCACAGGACTGAGATAAAACTCCACAACTGAGGGACCCTCCATGCTAACTAATTGTAGGACTAATAAAAGGACAAGGATTTGATAAATCGGTTTGGCTGAATACAGGGCTTTACATTAATGCTCAAAGGTCACTAGTCATGTAGGGTAAGTGTAAGGCATCCAATCCACTGCCACATGGAAAGTCAAGATTTTGTTTAGAAAACCAAACCATGTATCACTGATGAAAATGGTGTGAACGTGTTACTGTTTGAACAAGATGGTGTTTTTGTTTTACCTTCAAAAACTACCAAAGTATAAAAATATTTAGTTTTTTTTAGTTTATACGTGTCGGCACATTTACCTCAACTCTATTGTCGAAATGTATCCATTTGTTGGTGTTTTCCAGACATTTTGCGAAATACAGAGAAAATTGATTTGCCAAAAGATTCTCGTGTCCACAAGGACATTATTTGAAAAAGATTATCAATTACATATTAATTTCATGATTAGAAATCAAATTAATTAATATAATCTATCTATTAATGATTTCCTTATGACAGAGACATTGTACCTTCTTGAATCTTTCTTTATCTTTCTTGCTGAGGTCATCACAGTAAAGAAAATTTGGTTCTCGGTGACTAACCTGGTAAAATTAAAAATTAAAATGATCCTTGGTTGGTGAAATAGGGTAAACTAAAGCTGACAGTGATTTTTCCCGATAATCAACATTTTTCCACTTTTGAAATTAAAAAAGATTGTTACATTTTTCCTAAATTCAAAGTTAAAAATACATCTATTCCATAAATTTTCTTTATAAAAGGTGATTATATTACAACTTTTGATTAACGAACACTATAAATAATAATTTTTCCCCATAAATTATAATTGTAACATCTATTTCATTCAAACAAATGATTCGGCAGACAAAACATCACTAAATTGGTTAAAGTCGGATCGGGTCTTTGACCATTTAGTACTATGCATCCGCAGAGACCACGTGTAAAAAAAGATTGGTATGAACTCAAACTTCACTCCGACTTCCATTTACAACGTAGACACGCCCACTCTCTCGTAGTAGCGACAACACTCGGTCAAGAGAGTAAATTAAATGGTTTTTGTGGTTTTTATGAAATGAAATGTGTTACAGTATCAAAATGTGAGGTTGCTTACAGTGCCGCAAAGTCGTCACAGGGGCATCGCAAAGCTAAGGCGCTCACGCCCCCTCCCTACAACAACCATTGTCTACAAACCTGTCCAGCATTAACGCGCCTCACTCTGCTCTTCACTCAGTTATTGAATGCAACCCCACCCACCAGCATCTCCTTTAATTCAATGTGCAGGCCTGACGCCACTGGGCCTGATAAACACCTCCCCTGAGTGAACTGAATTTCTAAATTACCAGGCTTAAGATAACATACCTGGATAAATTGCCGCTCTTTATAATTCACAAATCTCTTTGTAGATACTCATCAAAGGCCGTTTCACTCCTGATGTGAAGAACAGAGGAGATGGGAAACATTACAGCTACACACAATGTGGTTCATATTAAGGCCTCTGATCTTCTATCTCTCGTCCCTTGTTTTCCGCTACATTCCTTTAACCAGGGGTGCTGTGTGGGAGAAGGAGGGGGCTTGGCATCTTCTGTACCGGAGCAAATGTGTGCAGAAGCTTTGTTGTTAGCTGTGGTAAGTCCATGGAAACCTGAGCGTTATTCTCTCCCACCCCTCCCATATCCTCCAACGGTCTTACTGGACCTTACTGCAGCTTTCTGTAGCAGGAGGTAAATTCAAATCTGTTGTAAAAGCTTGAGTTTTCATCTTCCAGCTTTTTCTCTCGATCCTTTGCGACATCCACTCTGGATCAGGAAGAAAGTTTCCATCTACAGAGTGCCAGAGGAATGCCAGGGATGGTTTGTTTGTCTGAAAGTGTCTGCGTACTGGCTGCCGACTCGCTTTACAACACAAAAGCTAATAATACGCTCACATGAGCTCGAGATTTGAGGTTAGATTTCTAACTTCAACAGCTCAATCAGGTCCCAGAACATGGAACACTTTAACCCCAAGTAGCAGGACTTTGACCTGTTCAGCTAGTCAGCAGTTTAGGGTTAGGGAATCATACTTCAAATGAAATTGTTGGACATATTTCCTGTCTGTTTGTGTTTCCAGTGGCTCAGACAGAGAGCGCTCATTGGAATGAATAAGGCTGCCCTGTTTCAGCAGTAGCGTCTGCCTGAGAATGGCCTGCAGGCTTCCACAGACGATTATCAGTAAAAACTGCTTTGAGCCTCTGAGGCCTGCAGCATCATCGCTGCACTTCAGTCAGACTTAACATTTAATTCTACGTACTCGATAATAAAAATGTAACTCTACATCTTTTGTGACCTTAATAACTTCTCCGCACTTCCAACAAATGAGAAATGGACTCGTCTAATTTATCAGTGATTGTTTTCCTGTATTTGGACAAGCCTTGTTTATTACTCAATCACTTACTTCATGTTCTATCTATTGAAATTACAGACAGGAAATCTTACAGCGGAACCGTTTTCAGTATCTTTTGATTGATGAAAACAATTCATTCCATAGCCAATTAAAGCCTAACAAAACTCAACTCAGATGAAGTTTTTCGCCTCCACAGATTTTGTAACCGTAGTCTACGATGATGTATTCTCTGACACTGGTCATACCTCTGAGTCGAGTTCATGTTTGTAATTTGACCCCAGCCCCAACCTCTTTCAGCCAAGACCAATGACTATATACAGAAGTGTGTAATGCACTGACGTTAGCTCCTCCAAACCAAATATTCACAGCAATCTGAACCCTGATCTTACTCGACGTGCAAGTGGGAATATGACACTCAAATTATGCCAAGTACAAGGAGGCATCACACTCAAACAACCTGTCAAAAACAGACCTCACTCACACTTAACATGTGTTTTATTAACATTATCTACTTAGTAGGTATAAATACAACTATTGTATTTAAGTTAGTGATGCTGTGTTGTCAATCAAATAACAACATTGAATAATATTGTTATTGTACTTTCTTATTGACTATTTGCCATTTTTTTTTCTTTCCTGGAAACCGAGACTTCCGACCACAATTTTGTTGTGTCAATGGAAACGTATGCATTGCATAATGACTAAAAAAAAAATTATTGATTCGGATAACATCCGGTATTAGTGATCAACAATGTGGCATTCTAATGTCATGACAATTTTGGTTTCTTTCTCCTTGGTTATTATGCAATGCAACAAATCACATGGCAGAGCAATAGACCATTGTTTTTGGATCTGGGCTTCTTTCTTCTTTTTTTATACAGAACTAGATTTATATTTGAGAAAGTGAAAGTATAAAATGCAATTGTTTAAAATGTTGTGTTTGTGTGTTTTGATTTGTAAGAGAATATATAAAAATATCTATTCTTATTCAGTAATTAATTTCATCAATTAGAAGACATTTCAGGCTACCCCATTTAAATTCAAGGCGACCCCAAATGGGGTCATGAACCCAAGGTTGAAATCACTGCTGTAAGTCATTTAAGTTGTAATGTTTTTGAATTGTTTTCCTTTTTTTATTCCATGTATTTATCATTACTATCAGTAGCCGTCGGTCCTGCGCTCAACAAACAATGATGTAATGTTCATCCATTTGCTCCCATCATGCATCTGACTGGCTGTCAGGACAAAGACTTTATGTTAAACTGTGGAAGACAATGGAAAGGGTGCTGTATGGAGGTGAAAATATGGTGCTCATTAAAAACATGATGAAGTTGAATGTCAATCCAGCAGACTTGCTAGAAAATGAGTTTTTCAGTTCAACAAGTGTAATTGTGACCTTTAGCCTATCCGTGACTGGATCTCTGGGAATGCTGCCTCTCAGCTGAAGGAGTGATATTAGAATCCACCTTGGCTGAGGTCACTCTGATTGGAGGTTGCAGAGGTTTTTCTACAGGTACTCCAATTTCCTCCGACTGTCCAAAACATGCTTTTCATAAATTGCAATGCAATGGAACCTGTGTTAATGGAAATCAAAATCCTGAGCACTCATTTTAACAGCTTGTCACTAGAGCCCACACAGGACCAATGCCATGGTTGACTCAACACTGTGGAAATCAAAAATAAGGTTGACAACTTTCCCTTGTAATAAAAAGGTATCAATCTCACAGTTGCTTTTTAAAGCTCAGATAGCAGCATTATGTATGTAAAAAAAAATAAAAACTGAAGATCCAGTGCGAAAAGATCAGCTCCATAACAATGAAGTTCTGGGTTACAAAGCCAGGCTTAGGTACAATATACTTATATCTTGTGTAAATTGACCATAGTTTAGCTGATGAACGAGGTGTGTCAGATTGAACATGACAGATGCTCAGTAACCTGATAGCCAGTGGAAAAAAGCCTTTTGCTCCAGTCCAGACACTCCTGTCGTGTCTTCCCCTCGTCCTTTGAGAGTGAACAGACTTCTCAATTAAGTTCTAAATCAGTCCGGCTTCTCCGTAGATATCTCATGATCAGTTATAAAATGAATAAAAGGCATTGCACATTACACACTTAGTCATCAACTGTGCAAAAACTACCTATGAACTAATCATTGGATCCCAACTTTCATCAATTTACACAAAACCAATTTAACACTGAACAATGAGTGACTAACAACGAGGAACTTCACACAGAATGCAAAGTGTTAACTCTGTAATGTGTGTGTGTGTGTGCGCACTGCTATTATTCCCACCGACCTCTGACTCATCAGTTGCGCTACGTTACTGCTGTTAATGATGACGCATGGCCCTATCAGAAGTGGGGCTAATCAATCTGCCTTTCTGCCTCCATGCCATTCACACAAATGGCAGCACCAAGTGAGAAACCAAATGTCTTGATTTTGCAAATAAATGCACAAAAACACCTCGTCAAAAGGCTTAAAAACACAATCTGGTGGAATTTCTGTGGAGTATTGAAACGTTGGACTTTAACAGCTTGGAATTAAGATGTTACTGCTGCATCATGGCAATACATAGTTAACCAGGGAGTTAGTATTCCCTGTGAGCTCTTTGTGCAGTCAAAAACCATGGGTGTGTATTTTAAGTTTAACTGGTGACGGAGTGTGTGCAATAACTTGTCTGTCTGTGAATGATCACCCTGTAAAGGACATCATAAAAACCTGAGGATTTCTTAAGCTTGGTTTAAATAATTTGGAATTTGTATTGGCAGCATCAACAAGACTGTTGTTAAGGGAGAATTCACACTGATTCTGTTATGTTGTGTTTTTAACTGACCTATGTAGAGTTGACTGAATGGTTTTGGCAGATGAGAAGACTTCCTCAGGGTGCTTTTTTTTTGTCCCAGACTCGGTCCGAATGGGCGAGGACGGGCGATAATTTTATCACCTTGGTTTGGATTCAGAGCGGAACTTCTGATCTGCTCCAAACACCATCTGGTGCAGTTGCATGAGTTAACCGTTACTGGAGTAGAGACTTCTCTTGACGGAAAAACAGAAACCCGATAAAGAGGCTCTTAACAATGGGTCAAAGCGACCACTTAACAGGCGCAGAAACTTCTGCCGTCTCCGTTTGTTCTTTCGCAATATTCAACAATAGGGCAACAAGTTGCTGTGCTTTTGGTTGTTTTAAAACCCTGTTTTGTGCTTTTAGCTCTCATGACCACCCACAAAGCTGTCCACTTTACGTCATCACCAATACTTCCTGCGTTAGTCCGCTCCGAGAGCGGTTGTGTTCACGGCACTCCTAATCGCTCTAGAATTCGATTGGAAATGCTCCGAGACCAACAGAAACAATCACTCTGGAATTCACCAGTTTGATCCTCTCGAGACTTTGTTTGCGTGTTCACACCACCCAAACAAGGCAGACCATTTAAGAAAATGAATCCTAGAGAGTTTTAACCGCTCTAGGATCCATCGGTGTGAATGCAACCTCAAACTCTGGTCAAAAATAGTGAGGTCTCTGATGGCTTGCAAGGAAACCCTGGCAGGGCTTGATTACAGTGTTTAACACTGAGAAACCCAAAATAAATAGTCAGCATCTGTGCAACTACAGCCACATATCGTAATCTTTTCTTAATCACTCTATTTCTATTTGCCTAAGTCTGACTAATGCACAGAGGAAATTCCAAACCAGATCAAACAAAAGTTTCATTGGATTTCAATGAAGTTCCCTGGACTATTATGGTGTGAAACAGGCTAAAGACTGGAGCTGAGGAAAATCTACGAATTAAGGCTGTGGGTAGAATGAGTAAGAAGCTGGGATATCGGGAGGCATTTTGGGAAATTGAGTAAAAAACTAACTTTAGCTGATCTCAAAGTCCCAGGAAAAGAGGATTCGAGTAGGTGAGTGATGAGAATATCTCCAAAAGCAGGGAGAATCACACACAGATTATTAAAAACGGTGAGTTAGAACAACAAAGGCTGAAATTTTCCTCTGAGGAAGGCGTTTGACTCGTTTACCAAACACTGAGGGGAACTCCAGAATTTGCACATCACGCCAAAGCAGAGAACGAGGCAGATGAATACATTTGTATGCACTCACGCACACATGCACTAGGTCTCTCGCGCTCTTCCTTCTTCTCCTTTTTGCTCTGTTACAGCAGTTTCCTGAGCGCAGCCTCTACCTCTCATGGTACATTCAGAGCATGAACACCCAGAGTCAGCAAGTCTGAACACAGCTGCTAAATATTCAACCTCGCTTTCCCTTGCTCGCATTCTCTCACGATGTCTGTCTTCATCCACTTTAAAGCTCCTGGATTTTCCATTTCTCGCTCGGTTCCTCTGTTCTACGCGGCGCTGCCACTGCTTGCTGCTGCTGCCGCTCTCTGTGCTCCACTTTCATTAAGGGGCTCTCCTCTGATAGCCCTTCATATAACACTTAATCATCATAACAATAAGAGCACCCTCTCCGGCGAATCACCTCGAGGGGCTAGTCCTGAAGATCCTCTGTTAACTGATGTCATTAACTGCTGGGGACTCCTGATTGGCTTAGGTATAGCCGCCGTAGAGCCCGCCCCACGGTGTTTGACAGGAGGGCGCAGCAAGAGCAGTGCGGGTCGGACAGGCCAAGGACATTCCTGTTATGGCGAGAGAGCGTCCACGCTCACACGCAGACATGCTTCCACAAGACGGCAGAGAACAAGGCCTGTTTAGTTTGGTTCTACAGTCAACAGAGCCATGAATAGAGGGACTGAAACGGAGGGAGGGGAGGTTTAAAGAGCTGAATTTTGTATGAATGAATCTTCAGGGAGAGGACGGCTCCATCGCTTGCTATTTTAGGATGCGATTTGACAATAGATGTCTGTCTGTGAGCATTGTGGAGAGGTGTGTTTGGGCCCAGTCCATACAGCGGAAGTGACAGTGTGCTCAAATTTGCTGTTGTATGCATTTGTTTGGATAGAAAAAAGGAATGCTTCTTGCAAACAACACACACACACACACAAAATCTCTATCACACACATATACACACACTGGACCAAACCAGAGTGAAGTCACAGCTGTTCTCAGTTGCTATGCGGCAGTCGCACCATCATCTCAGATAACACACACACACACACACACACACCTAAGAGTGGGAGAAGGGGACTGTAACACCAGACTTGGCAAGGTCGGAAGGTCACAGGGGTATTGTGACAAAGTTGCCTAGCAACAAATGCGTTGCAGACCACATCTGAATGCGGTCGTGATTAATGCGTTGACGGATGATGATTGTTATGCACCTGGTGCTCCGCTTTTGAGAAGGAAACGTGTTGAATGTGCCGCCGCTTCATGAACAGACGGCGATAAATCTTGTAACATTGTTAGTGTTTCACAGTGAAACCAAAGCATACAGTTGGTGTGATGTAAGACACAGCTAATGAAAAGCAAAAGAATATTTAACACTTAAATGTTCAAATTTACACTTCATTTTCATGTGATCGTTTGTCATAAATACTGCCTGGATTAATAAAGAGAAAGCAGTCTTGATGTGTTTCTTACCGTGAACATTTTCTTTTTATCTTGTACAGATTCATAACAAGAGATGCAAATATAAATATTATACAAATTATAAAATAATATACAGGTAGCCCACACCCTCAGTGCACCGTATTAGCGGTGGGAGAAATAATCAATGCTTCGTCATTCAGACATAGTAATCCATAATCGATTCATACATTTACAATAAAAAGGTTTTTTTAAATGGTCAAAATAACTACTGTAGAAGGATATTTTAATGGATTAACTGATGTTTTAAAGCACTATTGTACTTTTAAGCTGCTTATTCAGTTTACCATAATAAACTGGATATCATCTATCATTTCGAACAGTACTTTTTGTTCATTAGCAGTTTACAGATGTCTTCGGCTCATTTAATTAAAAGGTAAAAACGTAATTTATCTGAATGCAATTGCTATGGTTTTTAAAAGCAGCAATTCAGCAGTGGTCATGGTGAGAAACTAAGAAAAGATAAGCTGAAAAAACAAATTCACGTTCTGAATCTCTCGCTTTATTTAAAATCAGGCCCCAACATGACAGAGAATTACCTCACTTGCAAGTTTTGGGAAAAAGTTATGTATTTATATGCTATTTTTCATCTGAAAATGGTTGATTGAATATCTAGAAAGTGTGACAAATGGGCAAAAATGTCATATTTTGCCAATATTCCCGTTTGAAATTTTGAAAAGTGCTAAGGTTCGAGTAGTGATCGTGTTATCCTGTCATTGAAAATGCATGCAGAGCTTTATCTGAAGAGCGTTTTTAATGTGTTTATGTGTGTATTATTAGGACTGCACTCAAATCTGAAAAGGCACCGACACTAAGAAAGTTTAGCTGTTGGTATATTGGTTGAATTAGTGATGAGTTTACCTGGTAACACCTGAAGCATGGAAAAAGGGGACATATTATGCTATTTTTTACCCATTTGTTCTAAGAACCCCAAAAAGATAGTATTTGAGGTTTATTTTCCCAAACCCGCCTGTTTTCTGGCGTTTTAGTCCTCTGAAAAGTCACCTTTCTGACCAATTCTGAAGCCGAGCTGTTTGAGTGGGCGTGTCTATGCACACGGACTCCACACAACAGTTGATCACTAGCGACTTTCTTTTGCTACCTACACACTATTGTTATTGTTTTAAGCCAAAAAACTGCACATTACAGTAAAACACATGGCTATTTCGAGTCAGAAAAACACTATTTTGTGACGTGTTGGCGCAGTGAAGCAACAGCAGCTTCAACAGCAAAAGCAGCTGTTTCAGCTGCTTCTAACACTTAACGGAGCTGCTACGTTGCTTTATTGTCATAATCTCATGTAGAGAAAACAGGAATAATCCAATCAAGGTGATAGTTTACTCTTTTGTGCAGCCGCAGCGGTCGCATTGTCACAAACACAGGGTTGCCAGATTCGTAGTTCGTGTTTGGGCTGTTTTTATTGGAACGGGCGGTTCTAAGATGATTTGATCTGGCAACACTTTTACTTGTGACGTCACAAATGTAAAAAATTTGAAACAGAGCAATTTCCACCAACAAACGATTGGGTGGTTTTATTACACATTTTGTGTGTTAAAAAAAACTGCAAAAGTAGATTTTTCATAATATGTCCCCTTTAAACAAATAACAGTAGTTGAATAATAACCCTTTTTTTGCATGTTTGGTAAGATTTCAGGAAATGTAATAGCCAGTAAAGTCATCTAAAAAAAAGAAAGATGATCAGACGGAAATGGATAAACCCTGAAACAAAATATAGGAAATTCTGAACTGGAAAATCAGAGATCGCAAGTTACTTTATGATTACTGAGATAAGAATTTCCATTGACATCTAAACTGTTCTCTTTCCAAGTCCTTTTTAAGCAGCATTATTGGCTCCTTCAAATCTGGTAATGCTCCTTTGTCCTCACTGTGATATTCCAACACACAACACAACATTCAAGACTGACAGCATGAAAAATAGACCCAAGGAAAAATAACCAGACAAAAGTAGGCAAGAGAAATGCTTTGTTATGCTATAAAAAAAAAAGGAGTGAAAAAGATGCCTGCAGTATGCTATTCCTACATTTAGTCTGGGATTTTAGAAACGATGGCATCCGAGATAAAAACACAAACAATCCATTACAGATGAGTTATCTACAGTCAGGCAGACAATTCAAAAAGTCTCTCCGATCATGGTTTTTCAGAGAAAATTACCTAAACACAGGGCATGCTCTAGTCTAAAGCTAGATGGACTATGAATTAATTACAAAACCATTATTCTGAAAGAGGCAGGATGTTGCAACATCCTGACATTTCATCTCTCTGCTATGGTCAGTTGGTTTTCAAATGCTTTTATTCTGTTTGACTAAAACTCTGCATTCAACTCTAAACCAATGACTTATCTATCCAACTTCTACACAATGTCGTAGGTCATCAATGATTGTATTTCTAATCAACAATCATCTTTAGTGCTTTGACCTCCATAAGAGGAAAACCCGACACCTCAATAGGAGCAAAAACTGTTAAGATTTCATAAAGTTTGAGTTTAGTCATAAATTATATTCAAACTCTTTATTGTCAGAATAGTAAAGTTCTCCTCACATACAAATCATGATTGTACTCAGTGACCAACACAAGGGCTGTGTTTGAAATCGCCTACTAACGTACGACTCATACAAAGTAAGTAGTGTGTTCACATTAGATAGTATGGAAAGATGGAGTATGCTAAAAATACCCAGATGTATACTATTGGGACATTTTTGAAGTATGCTTGGTGGGCACTCGAGTCATACTTAACCATCCCATGATGCATTGTGAGTGTAATGTAAAATGGTCCTGGGACCAGCGTCAAGCTAAACGTCAAATATCCCCTTTTCAAAACAAAAGCATCTCTTCTTGTCTTCCATTTGTTTTTAACGCTTTTGTAAATAGGGCTCCTGTTTTGAAGTTAACCAAGAGTTTAGTCAGTAGCACAATGGCGAGTCTCTGAAAATCTCTGAAATGTCGGCGTGAAATGTGTTTCCGCGAGATTTATGGATCAAATGACCACATGTTGATATGATACTTGCTTAAAAGTGTTTTCAGAACTTTCAAATGTGGCGAATCAACGGCGATATTTAGCCTCAGTGTGCTTCAAGTTTTTGTCGTTGGAGGTTTGAAATGCATCTTGGGAAACTTGCATATATACTTCAGTTAGAACGGTCATCATCCTAGACAGTATATATTCATTGAGTTTGTAGTGTATAGTACAGAGAGTGCCATTTTGAATATAGCCACAGTGTGAGAAGGAGACGATCAGGGGTCAAACTACTTGATTAATGCTTTGACCTCCATGAGAGGCAAACACCTACATAGAAGTCAAAAGGTTGTGATTTCAGAAAATGAAAAAAATGAGAGCTAACATAAAGATGGCACCATGAGGAAGCATTACGTATGATTTCATCAGAATTGAAAATTGTCATCATTGGCGTAACATCTTTTTTAGGTGTGAACAATTGTCACTTTATCATTCAGTATTGCAAATTATCATAAAATGATATTCAAGTGACAAAACTGTAGCTAGTGAAAATTGTAGCTAAGAGCTAGCAACAAGAAAGTCAAGCATGCGTTTAGTAGTACATCAACTGAGCTTTCAAACCCCCCACCTCCCCCCACCACCTAAAAAAAGCATTGTATAATTCACACTACGGCTGACAACCCTACAAGCTGATGATTTCCAACGCACTCATCTACTGGTTTCCATTACAGCTCTGCTGTATTAGAGCACCAAGACCTTTGTTTGGTTTGTCAAACTACAGCCAGTTTGACATTTCCTTCTCATATACACACACGCATTTAGTATGTGACTCCGGCACTGGAGGAAAAACCCCACAAAACTGGAACCCACTGAGGGCTCAATAATTGTATTTTCTACCAAACAGCAAAAAGTAATGAAGTCCACTCGTTTGGTATTGCTCGAAACAAAGCGATGTGAGCACTGGAACCATCATAAAATCAATAAAGGGCATTTTTATAAATCGAGTTAAATGTGGCGGCCTCTGTTTTTACCTCGCTGCCTTCCTTTAGTTAGTGATGTCACATGTCTGCTCCTCGTCTCTGTTACGCTGCACGCAATGGAACAACAACAAAAAAAAAAATAGAAAAGCCAAGAGATGGCGGCGAAGCCTATCTTTAAAAAGAAACTGCACAGCGTTGTGGAATAGTTTGGAAAACTGTCAGAGCGAGAGAGCGAGCCCTATCTCGCACGCACACATACACAGGGACTTTAGTGTTGACATCATATGAGAAGGTATTTTTTCCTCTCACACTGCCAGGGAACCGGCCCACGCATGGACACACAGACGCTGACTAAAGGCCCCAAGACTCCAGAGGGGTGGGATGGGGGCATTAGTAGAGGAACAGCTAGTGTGGGTCCCCGTTTGTGTACAAATGTCCAGCTACTTAGGACACGGCGATTGTTTTTGAGTAAAACGTGTGCGTACTTTCCATTACGAATGTGAGCCCTGAGCATGCTTATTGTCGTAAATCTAAATCCACCTCAGTGTTAAGTTATAGTGTGATTAGAGGAATGTGTTGAGCTCTATTTGTGGGAAAAGCTGCCTATTACGTGTTAGCACGTGCAACTATCATCCTCGAGTGTGTACATGTGTTCTGACAATGTGTTTATTGGCCGTTAGTAGGTAGGGGTGAACGATATTGCTATAATATCACAATTTTTTAAAATTTAAATCACGATCACAGTCTTTTTACATTGATTCTTTTAGACTAATTTGCACATGTGAGACCATTTCTTCCCTCTGTTAAACATATAAAACATATGTAAAATGTAATCTAAACATGTAAACCTAAAAAAAACAGACAATTTACACCAAAGAAACTTACATTTCATCAACATGTGCAGTGAACGTAAACATGAAACGTAATGAACAACAAAGTGCACTTTAGTAACATAAAACGTAAACACGGTAAACAGCTTATTGAAAAATACAAACTTAGTAACTGGTTATCGGTGTTAGGGCTGGACGATATAGACCAAAACTCACATCATAATATTTTTTCCTAAGATAGCGATATACGATATGTATCTCAATAATTTTATTTCAAATGAAGTCTGACCAGAAGGACAATTTTGGGTTAAATTTGATGATCCAAATACCACACAGGCACATATACTAACAAATGGCTGCACAATATGGGCCACTTTAGTGTTTTTCTCCTCTAGTGGACAGCATGTGTGAGTGAGTTCTGTAGGATGGCTTGTTTAGGGGAAAGTCTGGGTTAAAAGAACGGCAATATTGTAATTTTTCATATCCCCAAAATAGAAAACTCGATACATCTTGAATCTCGATATATCGTCCAATTCTAGGTCAAGGGTGTGTATTGTTTTCCCGTCAGTTTGGGATTGAGGTCAGGAAGTAATGAGGGAGGACAGCAAAAGAAAAAATGTGTTCCAACGAGTTGAAGTGAGTGTTCAGGTCTGCTAAAAGCTCCCAGTTCTGCCATTTCAAGAAGAAAAATTAAAGTCATTGTTGTAGCTTCAATGACGAGGCAAGAAAACAGTCTTTTCTGCTGATTTTTCAAAATCTAAAATTACTCTTTTCTCTGTGGCAACGCGTTTTAAAAAGAGAACTGGCCACTACAGCATCATCATCTTCCCCTTTTCTTTCATACACTAGCTGCCTGTGATTGTTGGAGAGACTCAGGGGGGATCAACAAAGGTCAGACGGTGGCAGACGGAGGCCAACGAGGTGATGGAGTTACAGTCACCACTTGCTAGACACTGAGGTATCCATCGCAAAAATAAGTCCCTCTCTCAGGAGGCCGTAACAAGCAGTCAGCGTGTGTCTGCGTATATAGAAAAACACAACTCCAAACGTTTCCTTTTAAGAGAATAAAAACAAGAAGACAAGAATCATTCCATAAATCAGAAGGTTTCTGAGGTCATCATCACTGGTCTTCCAACGCGCGCACACAGATTCCGGCACACACAAACTCTCAGCCACCGTGTGACATCATCGCAGCTGACGTCATCCGATTTGCTCAATGTTAATTATGTAATCTCAGGGTCCCGTCGTGTGCAGGACAGCCCCTGCTGCGTGCGTGCGTGTGTATTTCCTCTTTTTTTTTTTTTTTTTTTTTTCCGCCATCCCACGAAGGGACGAGAACACATAATTGCATTCTCATGTGTGAGAAGAGAAATAAAAACGAGGCATTTGCTGATGACCTCACTGGTAGGAGGCGGCCTGGCGTGAGCAGGCATGTGACAAGTTATGCAACGCAAAAAAAACTCCACAGACCACAAAAAACCTTTTTGCATCAGTGTGTCATCATCACTGTCGTACTCTATAAACACACACACACACACATATGCATTTATGGACATGCGCGCCACACTACATTCCCTACTTCTAAACAAAGCTTCCCGAGGACAGGAAATCCTTCCACCCACGTTCCTGTGTTGCCTGGCAACCAGAGCTAGCGTCAGCGAGCGAGCACATGCCTCTGCTGCTGAAGGCACACAAACAATTAGACACACATTGCACACAAAGTCCAACTATGCTACTTGAACTCTGTTTCTTTAAAAGAAAAAAAAGGGGGGAAAAACAGACACACTATATAACAGAGCCAAAACAGAGCAGACTGATACTCGCCATTCATCAGCTATGGATCTCTACCAAACATGACTTCACCCCCTTGTAAACACCGCACACTCCTATTTTTACACCAGCAGCCCATGGCTCTGTGTGTCCGACTGTGTCACTGGGTGTTTACGAACGTGAGCATGTGCACGGCGGCACACGGAGACAAGCGGCAATAGCTCAGCACAGTTAAGCAGAAAGAGGGTAATTGAGCCGAGGTGCCTAGCACTGCAGACAACGAGTCCATTACAAAGCAGCAGGAGGCCTATTGAAGACAATTATAACCTGGGGATACGGAGGGACATTACTCTTCCAAAGCCATCTTGACCACAGAGAACTGCTCTAAACATTCAAGCTATTTTAGCATCGTGATCGTTCCCAGGGACGACAAAGCTCTCCTCCTCGAGGGTTGAAAATTAAAAGATGGCAGCCAACAGAGCCATTAGTCGCTCACTTTTCGGCAAAAGTTCATGACAAAGCAAACCACCCGCCACAATAAAATTCAAAATTTTGAACTATAAATTCAAAGTAAACAAAGCAACAGTTAGAAAAGTTATGCTGTGAAGTTGAACCTGAGGTCTTTTATTTTGAAAACGTGTTGAACAGTTATGAAATAGTTTCCTCTAATGCAGGGGTTCTCAACCTTGGGGTTGCGAGACACTGGGAGGGGGTTGCCAGATGCCTTCGAGGAACTAGGAATATTTTTGAGACCCTTTTTCTGCTATTACACCAAATTTGCCATATCTTAAAATGTTTCCGTCACTTTTTCTTGCCATACATTTGCTGCTATTAATGCATTTTTGAAACATTACTCCCATTTAAGCAACTTCCCTGTTTAATTTTGATGCCTTTTCTGCACATTTTTTCCCCACTTTGAAGACATTTTCAACACGTGTAAACCCTTTCCACCACTTTTCCCACCTAATGTTGCATATGTTGACCCATTATTGTCACTTTTAACCTGTTTTCACCATATTTCATGCTTAATTTTGCCAATTTAACCACATTCACAATTTACATCTTTAGGATGACTATACACTATAGTGCAAATAATAGTAAACTTCCTAGATAACAGTGGATATTATTCCGATAAATAAATAAATGTGGTTATCACTGATTTATAAAACAATGGACCATCATTTTGCTGACTTTACGGATGGGCCCCACAAAGTTCTCCCCTTTATTCCCCCTTATAGATGGTCCTCTCTCTACGTGACTGTTTTTATATGTTCATGTCTGCGTTCAACAACCTTTAGATACAGTGGGGGGTCCCCTGCAATAAGAGCATTTCATTTCATTCTAAACACGCAAGAGGCCCTGTGTTTATAATCAAAGAATGCAAAAATAAACCAATAAATTACATAACTCGTTGTTGACGCCGCTAATACAGCTTTTTCTAAGCAGAATTAAGACTTTTGAATATTCTCAGAGTATGTGATTGCCTTATTTTTGCATATTGAAAAGGTGTTAATTGCTTTTTCGGCTTAAAAAAGGAGGTTAACTAGCTGCCTCGACTGTTAAACCTAACAGGAAGCGGAAGGTTACCTAACAATGACATTAATTAGTCCAACTATATTCAAAACATGGTTTCATCTGATGGGAATCAAACCCCTGACAGCAGACGTGGCTCTGAGTTGAACTGCTGTGCTAAAGCCCAAGTGTCTCCCTTCCTGATTGAGTGCATGGTGTTACATTAGTACAGCTTTGAGAAGCACAGCCAGCAGCTGAGCTTCACACAGCGTCCACAGACCGCTCTGCAGTGACTTTCACAAGCACCTTCACCCCATTCTCCAGCAGGAAACAGAAACCGCTCCATCATACCCACCAAAACACCTACACACTGGGTGTTTTTATCTTTGCCCCTGATAAAGGTGCACTTTTCATAGGAAAACTGAACCTCCCCTGACCTTGTTGAGGAGTTTTTCTTGTCCTGACGGTGCATTTTATGATTTTAGACGCACCAACATATGGCTTGCAGCCAGATCTATAGAGTACAGTGGGGGGTACAGTGGCTCTACAGGAATGGCAATCAGATATATGAAGTTTTAAAGTACGTACACTGGCCACGTTTACATGAGAGCTTTGATTCCCCTTTAATTGAGAATAAAAGTTAAATCTTCTTTAAATTGACCTTGTAAACACCTAATTCCGAATGAAAATGGCCATTCCAAATTAAACTTTGATTATATTTAATAGGGGTGTGTCGTTCCGATACCGATATCAGCCAGAAAACGAATATTGGATTTAATCAGACTGCATCTAAAACCTCCGATATGTGTTCCAAAATAAGTAATTAAGTATGTATAATTTGTGCGGATATCATATCAGCCAATACCCAAGGCTGGATTTTATCAGACTGCATCTAAAACCTCCGATATAAGTGTTCCAAAATAAGTAATTAAGTATGTATAATTTGTGCGGATATCGGTATCGTATCGGAAGTGAAACAGTTGTATCGGGACATCCCTAGTATTTAATCTTGTATAAGTTTAATTCCGCTTAAATTAATTCTGGTCATTCTGTGCATGCTCGTCTTGTCGTGATGACGCGATGGTGACGACATAATCCAAGATGGCCGCATCACTAATGACGCGCGGGTCGTCCGAAACTTCTCCGCAGAGCAGCCGTTGCATTAACCGCTTGCTGTGATTGGCCAAAGTACGGTCTTCTATCTCCTTTCTCCTCCTCAGCTGACGGAAGTGAAACCAAGAATTATTGTCAAGCTGTAAAAATACAATCAAAATAAAAGTGAAAACTGTTCCTATTATGAGCTCTTCTATAATGTAGCCAAAAAGAGTTTTGTTGTGTGTTTTTTCCCAATAGACGTGATACGTCAAGTTCGCCCCCTGTCCAATCAGAACCCTTCCCGACCCCCAGACCTAAAGCGGAATTGAAAAAAGCTGAATAAACCGGTTTTCCATGTAAACCTCAATTCTGAAATACTATTTCTATTAAAGCAGAACACTTTAATTCTGAACACCATGTGACCCTGGCCAATGTCTGGGTGGTGGTGGTGACACATGTTTTCCTGGCTGGGTCACCTTCAAGTTGTGCAAGGCTGGAATACATCCATGTAAAGATTATCCAGAAGGTCGTCGTGATGAGAAACCTGAACAACCATCACCACCACCTCCTTCCCATGGATGGACCCTACACATCCAGTAGCTCTGCTCCTCACAGGAAGCACCTTTCCGCTGCTTGACTTTGTCCGTTTTTGAGGGTGGAAGGTCAACTGAGAGCACCACCTGACCTCCGACCTCTTTCCTGCGTAGTATTGCATCGGCGATAGGACTGCTGAGTCGCTGACCTGTGTTTGTTTACCTAAAGTGAGCTGGAGCAGACCTGGGTCGCGTGTGACCTGTTTATTGAAGACGGAACGGATCGTGAGTTATTCACAAGGCGGAATCCAAAAATGCACCCTTTGGTTCCACTAACTGATTGTTCTCCATGTGGTGTGAGTGAGGGTTGTAACTTATATTTACATTAATCAGATTCCAACTACACAAAGGTGGCGACCGAGTGCAGGGTCAACTGTCTCCGAGGAGGACGGGGGGGGGGGGTTACTGCTCGGGGCGTCCATTGAGAGACAGCCAGAGGTGGAGGGTGGAAAAACTCCATTGAGCATCAGCCATGGGGGGGGGGGGTCAATATGTGAATGAACGTTTGCCATGGGGGTGAATTATGAATGAGCGGCACTCTGAGCACTCCTGGAAGACGCACCACCCACCTCCCTCCACCTCCTCCACTGTCTTTCAATTCCTCCTCATCATCATCATCGTCATCATCTGCTTTCTTTCCTAAAAGCTCCATCATCCTCTTTCCGATTTTGACTTTCTTTGCCTGCTCTTCATTTCTTCAGGATGGATTTAATCCCCTCATGCGTCTTCACTCTCTGGTCCTCTGATCATGTGTCTGTCTCCAGACCTGGGAGTCAGTCAGGGAGGAAGGGGGAGGCAGGAGCACACGCCTCTGTCTGAGAGACGACAGCACACTCTTTCCCAGCACATACATATTTACACAGGCTAACACACACACTCACATTGTAGGCCAACACACAAGCACACACACATAGGCAAAGAGGCCAGCACGTGCAAGGCACACACGCACATTAAGGGAAGGGGGCTCTTAGTCACACATTAAAAAAGAAGGGGGGGCTCTTAGTCACATTTGTCCCAGCTGTTCTGGTGTGCGTGTGTCAGTGTGTGTGTGTTCCTGCTGCTGCTCAGCCTGTGCCACGCGCTCTCCTCTGTTGCTGTGCGTCTGATCAGATCTGCCTCCCCTCAACCTGTTTGCCATCTACGGTGTGCGCGTGCACACACACACACACACACACACATCTATAAAAGCTGCGGTTACTAATCAAGCCACCATAAGCATCAATTGCAGCTTCAGAGATGCACTTAAAAATAATAATAATAATAATAATAATAAAAATCTACGAATGTACACGCACGCGCACACAACAGTGGAAGTAGAGGATGTGAGATGGCAATACCTTTAAAACCAAACCGCGTGCTACGCCCCCCACCCGCAACTCACACAACTTTATGAAACAGCTTGCAGATGCGCGCGTGCGTGAAAGTGTTTAGTGCGTGTGGTTATTACAGTGTTGTCCAAAAGTGTTTTTTTTTTAATTTTTTTTTACCCTGTATCTCCTTTTGATCCCTTCACACCAGCTCACTGCGGTCACTTTAGTTCCCCCGTAAACACACACACACACACACACACACACACACACACACACACACACACACACACACACACACACACACACACACACACACACACACACACTTAACTCGCCACGCCACTGTATATACAAAACACACAGCGTGTGCGCACAACTAAACAAACCACTTCACCAACACATGTCAACACACTCACACATAAACACACACACACGTAAACACACAAAGTCACCTTTCAGTCCTTGGTCGTTCCAGACGAGCCCCTTCCTCTCCTCGAACACACTCCGTCCGTCCTTCAGCGCTACTGTCAGTCTGTCCGTCTCTTTCTTCCACTCTCTCTCTCTCTCTCTCTCTCACGCTCTCACGCACACTTCCTGTGCTCGTGTCGATACTCGGTCAGTTCCCAGCGATCCTCTCGAGCCCCTCCATGTCCTCCCCGCCACTGGATTCTGCGAGTGAGCGTGCCGCCGTCCACACACACACGCACACGCACGCACACTGCCGCCGCGCTCCTATAGTCTCTCTCTCTCTCTCCCCGTGTTTATGTCTCTCTCCCTCTCACCTCTGTCGGAGAGAAGCTCTGCGTGTGCGTGTGCGTGTGTTTCAGCTTCAGCCAGTAGCACACAGGACTTCCCCCGGAGCCCGCGCTGGGTCCTAAAGCCGAACAGTTAGTATTTGTAAACAAAGATCGTCTATTTCTAAACCCGGAATAAAAAATACAAAACAAAAAAATTATATGTTGTTAGAAAAAAAAAAAAAAAAACATGAATAATAGATCAAATAACTAAATTAACACAATATTTTTATATGTATACAACGAATGATTAAATGAATAAAATTAAAACATAAAATAAAAATAAATGATATTTGTATTTTTTTATTTCCACTTTTATTTATTAATTTATGTTATATATATATTTAGCATTTATTTATTTAATGATCTATTCATATTTTATCATTTGTATTTTTACCACTGACATTCATTTATTTGTATTTATTTCTAATTTTTCTTTTTTTAATTATTCTTCACGTTAATTTATTTATTCATGGTCCTCCATACATTTATACAGTTGTTTAAAAATTTTGTGTGGGGGGAAAAAGGAAGAAGAAGAAGAAGAAAAAAATTAAAAACAATATGGCGATATTCGATATGCTGACTATGCTTACGTTTTTTTTTTCTTTGTCTGCATTTTTTTGTTCAGTGTTTCATCTCAGTCAGTGTTAAATCCTGTAAAAATTACAATAAATCACTTTTTTTAGACAGATATTACATTATTTATTATATATTTGAATGAGTTGCAAGGCATTCTTATTATTATATGATGTTTATTTTGTGATGAGTGCTAGAAGATGATTTATTGTTGTAATTAGCACTATATAAAGTACAACTGAATTATTATCATGCAGTTTCAAACTAACCAATGTGATATTTAATAGTTATAATATTTTAATACTAATACCTACTATTACTTATTTTACAATATTTTTTCATTATCTTACTTTATTTTATGATGTGCTTCCTGTTCCGTTTCCCCAAAACGGGCCGAAAGGACTCTTTTCTGGGGAGTTTGCATGTTCTCTTTGTGCTTGTGTGGGTCTCTCATGCATAATCTGTTGTTCCTCACTATTAAAATGGAAAATAAATAACTTTTTTTTTTCAACAACAAAATTATTAGTTCTTGTATTACATTTTATAATAAATGTTACAGAAACAAAGCACTAATTTAGACAAAATGTTTTTCCATAAACCCTTTGACATATTATTCATCACGTATTGTGATAAAGCCAAACATTGCTGCTACTCTAATTCAGTCTTAAATGCGCTTAAACTGTTCTTATTGTGTATTGCAAATTAACCAGATATTGCAGGGTGGCATTCATTCATTCAAATGAAACTGAACTTAAAATGCTTTCAAACACTTGCAACGATATTGCTAAAATGAATTGAATAATTTGAGGCAACAATATTAATATAAGATATGAATTGAATAAATATGAGATTTTAAACGAATGAACCCCAATCAAACAAAAGCTGATGCCGTGTGTGGCGAAGCATTAGATGCGGGTGAGTATTTCTGTACCAAGGTGTGATGCTCATTTAACACTCACATGTCTTTCTTTTAACCACCAGTGAGTTGTTTTGACTATCTACCTCAGTGGTCGCTATGGCAACAGCAGGGCAGAAGCGGAGGCTGGGAGTCATGTAGGGCTGTAAAAGCCAATGTGGATGGAGGATGCAGAGGGATGCGGTCCTCTGCACATGATTAGGTCTGAGCACTATCACACCTCTGTATGTTAGGGTCATAATAAATCACTGTTTGGAGCTCTGCCATCTGTCATGTAACACTGATTATTTAAAATTCAGTCCAAGATGATATTGTCTCTTCTCCAAAAACATTTTTTTTTTTTTTTTTTTGAAACAAGGATTTACACGGTATAGAAGTAAAAACACTCAAATTATAACTCCTGACATTTTTTCCTTTAAATTTCTGTCAGAGTAAGCACTCTTTTTAATCACACTCAACCTTTGGTGCAGCCTTCCTCCTCATCCTCTCAGCCCTTCCTCCCTCTGTCTGTGTCCTGCTTCAGAGCGTCATCGGGTTGCCATAGCAACGGCCCGCCTTAAGGGAGACGGGGATCAGATCATTGAGGACCATGGGATCCAGAAAACAGTGGTTTTTTTTTCTCTGGGGTTTTTTTTTCCCTTCTTTTTCCACGAACACAGGAAGTGGTTAACCCTAAACAGGAAGTCTATAAGAGCCTGAGCTGCTCTGCGTGACTCTACAGGGGGGAAGTTTATCAAGAGTTGCTGTTTGGAAAGGCCTGTAATCCATTTTAAGCCCTTCAAAAACATAAGTTCTGCATGTCTGCTATCCCCAGTATGTCGTTAAAAAGCTCCAAAACTTGATTGGATATGCACAATGGACTTCTTTGAACTGTAAACATGGAGCCTTCATAAAACATCCAAGCACAACTTGCATGAGCATTCTTGCACTAATGGATCTGACAGACATGGCAGTGATTGGCCCTCTAAAAGCCCATAGTGAGGAAATCCAAATCTAGCTTTTTTTTAATTCATGGTTGAGGGAAACATGAGGTGAAAAGCACTGCGGTGTGCACAAAACACACTGAGGAAACTATTGTGTTTGATAGAGATCAAAAGGAATCTTTGGGAGAGTGAAGTGCCACACTGCTTCTCTGTGATTATTAGTGGGAGGCCATGTGTGTGTTGTGTTATACCTCCAGGGCTGCATTAAGCTGAAGTGACAGTAGAGATCTGTACGATGACTTATAAAGTTTGCCACTGAGCCTGATTTTATCTGCGCGCGCCAAATACAGGAGGAGAGGAGATGAGGTAAAACATGATAATGAGGCTATAGTGGACGTTGAGTTGTGGGGTTCAGAGTGTAAAATCACTGTCACTGTTTCATAGCCGACATATTTTCTCACTTACCTCACGTTTAGCTCATTTTTCTTTCATTTGAGACAAATTCATGTTAAACAGCATGTTCTGTATCATTGTTAAAAATAATTCTAAATGTAAAAGTGAAATCTAAATGTAAAAATGAAATCTAAATGTAAAAGTGAAATCTAAATGTAAAAGTGAAATCTAAATGTTAAAGTGAAATCTAAATGTAAAAGTGAAATCTAAATGTAAAAGTGAAATCTAAATGTTAAAGTGAAATCTAAATGTAAAAGTGAAATCTAAATGTTAAAGTGAAATCTAAATGTAAAAGTGAAATCTAAATGTAAAAGTGAAATCTAAATGTAAAAGTGAAATCTAAATGTTAAAGTGAAATCTAAATGTAAAAGTGAAATCTAAATGTTAAAGTGAAATCTAAATGTAAAAGTGAAATCTAAATGTAAAAATTAAATCTAAATGTTAAAGTGAAATCTAAATGTAAAAGTGAAATCTAAATGTTAAAGTGAAATCTAAATGTAAAAGTGAAATCTAAATGTTAAAGTGAAATCTAAATGTTAAAGTGAAATCTAAATGTAAAAGTTAAATGTTTAAGTTAAATCTAGATGTTAAAATTAAATCTAAATGTTAAAGTTAAATCTAAATGTTAAATGTAAATCTAAATGCTAAATGTTACATTGGTCACCAAGTGTAAAGCTAAATGTTTAGAAATTACACAAAGTGGGCTGGCCAGCACCTGTCGATCACAAGGCCCCGCCCCCCTCCATGGTCTTTTGTATCCTCTGTGTCTTCATCACTGGCAAAAGTGAGTTGACATACAGCATGCCGTTACTCTCAGCAAATCTAAATCTGTTAAGCTGTGTGAGAGCAGTTGTCCATACATTCCCTCGACTGATGTGCAGCCCATACACCAGTCAATACCTCTCTTTTGAGTTTGTCAGTTTGGAGCAATTGACCTGCCCACTTTGCATCATTTCTAAACATTTAGCTTTACACTTGGCAACCGATTTAACATTTACATTTAGATTTAACATTTAAATAAAAAATTTAGATGTAACATTTACATTTTAGATGTGTACACATTTTAACATTGAGAAGAACAAGCTGTTTTACATGAATTTCTGTCTCAAATGAAAAAAAAAAAAAAAAAAACGAGCTAAATGTTTAAAATGTTTTGACTATGAAAGAGTGAGAGTTTTTACATTTGTCACCCCATGCTCAGATTCAAATGCAAGTGCGGAATTTCACGACATTGGTCAGATGAGGAGCACCCTCTCATCATTCTATTAGTGGCAGTAGTGTTTGCTCCGTGTTGTTTTCATGCACCAGCCGCTCCTCTGAAGTCTCTCCAGAGTGTTGGGCATCAGTAATGACGTGTTTACCGCTTTTATTTATGTGTTCCTGACATTTTGGCCATTTTACCACTTTGGCTTTGCCTTTTATTATAACTTCACAGAGACACAGCACATAATAGCTTTGGATATTTCAACCATTTATTGTTTAAATGTGTGGGAAAACTGTCTCGTGGACACACACTTTTATTTTTTTAAATAAGCTTATACAAATTATTGATTGTTACCTCCATCAACAAGGTGATATTTCCACTTGTATTTGTTTGTTTGTTTGTTTGGATTACGTCAAAAGTACTTAACATATTTTACCAAAAAAATTACCAAAGATAGACCTTATGTGTTGAACAATTCAGTTACATTTTGGAGGAGATCTGGATCAATATACTGAATCTCGATTAGTTTGAAAAATGAAAAATCCCTATCTCTCATCATTGGTGAAATATTTCAAAATCATGCCCATAAATTTGGACCTACTGTGTTGTTATTATTGGGGATATACATTTCTTCCAAGCCTGTAAATGATCATGGTACCGTAACTGACAATATCTGGATAAGAGGAGGTTTGGCACTTGGCTGAGGTTTGCACTCTGAGTGTTTGTCTTAGAAATACATTTCTAATTGTTTCCATTTACCCCCTGCAATAGGCTTGAGTATCTCAAAGGGCTACACGTACCCCATGTTGGGAATTACTACTTTAGTACAATTAATTAACATAGGGGTTTCCTGGAAATCAATTAAAAGTCAAGGTTAAGGGACTGCTCGATAAAACTGAAGGTCATAACACTGCCTCTCAGCTCGAGGATACCATTGTATCATCCATCCATCCCTAGTAACTATGTATACATCCAACCATCTATCCATCCATCCATGGTAACTGTGTATCCATCCATCCTTGATAACTGAGCATTCATCCATCCCTGGTAACTTTATATCCATCCAACTATCCATCCATCCCTGGTAACTACTGTATATATCCATCCAACCATCTATTCATCCATCCATTAATGGTAATTGTGCATTCATTCATCCCTGGTAACTGTATATCCATCATTCAACCATCCATCCATCAGTCCATTCATCCATCGCTGATAACTGTATATCCATTCATCCATTCATCCATCATCAATCCATCCATCCCCAGTAATTGTGCATCTATCCATCCTTGGAAACTGTATATCTAAACATCTATCCATCCATCCATCCATCCATCCATCCATCCATCCATCCAAGGTAACTGTGCATCCATCCATCAATGGAGTGTGATTGTGAGTGTATATCCATCAACCCATTCATCCATCAATCCATGGTAATTGTGCATTCATTCATCCCTGGTAACTGTATATCCATCCATCCATCCATCCATCCATCCCTGGTAACTGTATATCCATCCATCCATCCATCCATCCCTGGTAACTGTATATCCATCCATCCATCCATCCATCCATCCATCTCTGGTAACTGTATATCCATCCATTCATCCATCCATCCATTCATGGTAACTGTATATCTATCCAGCCATCCATTCATGGTAACTCTATATCATCCATCTATCCATCCATCCATCCATCCCTGGTAACTGTATATCCATCCATCCATCCACCCCTGGTAACTGTATATCCATCCATCCATCCATCCATTCATGTTAACTGTATACCCATCATCCATCCATCCATCCCTGGTAACTGTATATCATCCAGCCATCCATTCATGGTAACTGTATACCCATCCATCCATCCATCCATCCATCCATCCATCCATCCATTCATGGTAAATGTATATCCATCCAACCATACATTTACCCATCAATCAAAAAAAGGTTCAAGGAATCTTTTATAGACATCCATCCCCCTGCAGAGACAAAACTGAGTCTAGCCTTCTTTCAGCAAATTGTTGTTAAATTGATCTATAATTGAAAATGAAAATGAAAGTGTTTCTATCATAGGTTTCTCCATTGATTTATTAGTCTGAATCAGGGCTGTTAAGATGTGTTCCTGGTCTGAAGCGCTGCATTCAAACAGATATTAGATGTCTTTCTGTTCCGACACACTTGTGGGAGAGAGTCATTTCCAGGCTTTCTCCAGAACTTTCTCCAGATTCTGTTACGTAGGAGCCATGTTTGGACACCAGGGCCCTAAATTATTACCTCAGTCAAATTTTGATCATTATTGAACAGTTGATAGTTTGCAGTCCAGGAAACCTCTGGTGTGAGGCTCCTTGCTATTTATCCTAGTTTGGGGTGAATATATGATCCAGTTATGAGTAGATTTTTCAGAGTGGAGAGTTTGGAAGATTTCAGCAGGGATTCCATCTGGCAGCAGCATGCTGAACCTTTCTATGGAGTGATACATTGCATAAATGTGCAATCTCTACCTGAATAATGACATCTGATTGTGGATATTTGCAAATGCACCTACTATTATTAAAGGTCAATAAAGGCTCCTCTCATTTCAATTCTGCCCACAGCGGGACAGGCACCTGTAATACTCTGTAGGGAATGTATTGTACAAGCCTGTAATTGTTACCAGTTGGCTTAAAATTACTTTTTTTTTTTTTTTTTTAGCAATTAATTTCTTTATTTGTCATTGTTCTCTCATATCAGCTGATACATTGTTTTGGGTGTATAATTAGAACCAAGCTATTTTGCAACAAAAAATGGTATTTATAGATAAAAAAATATGGATTTACTGAACCGGAACTAAAAATATAGGTTTTGCAAGTCCCCACAGTGCATGCATTTGATCAGGATCAGAATGTCCTAATTAACAGCAAAAATATTTTCTTAGTGACTTGAACTCAACCAGTTATTGCTTTTTGCACGTGTCTAAATTTGTGTTGAACCTCAGTGCACCGTGCACAGAAACTTTGCATCATAAGATTATACAGTACTTATCTAAACCCCCAAATGTCCAAATATGAGTTATACAACTGCTTGTGTCTGGTTTCTGAGGAAAGCTTCCTGTGCAAATGTTTTGCACAAAACTAATATTTGATTAGGGGACAAATATTTGGTGTTCCAGTTTTACAGGTATGGTTCAGCAGGTCTTTTCAAGCTAAAAGCACTCAAGTTCATGGTTAATGTGGCACAATACAGATTTTAATTTGAAAAAAATTCTTCCTAAATGATTACAAGATACGTATCTACTCTAACTCATGGATCCCAAAACATCTGGGTTAGTTAGCAGGGTGTTGAAAATTCTGTTTCCTTATGTGGAAATTTTTTGGAATCTTTTATTGTGAAAAAATGACAATGTCCGCCAATCAATGTCTTACATGAGTGTTTTATTGTACATAAAGAAATACAATCAGTTAAACAAGAGCAATGTTCTGAGTCAACAGGTGTCAAACTTGAGATTACACTGATAATTCAAACTCTTCAAACTAATATTAAACTGTCTTACAAATATTACTTTGTACAAACAAGTTTCTATTGGACAGACCTTTGTACATTCATGAAATACATGTTCTACAACTTAATTACTTCACATTACTTCATGTGACCTTTTGCTCTAGCAGGCTGGACAGTAGTAGAATTGTTAGCAATTGACTTCCAAGGTAGTGCTCTCTTGTAACGCTAGCACTTGTATTGGCCTCTGATTTCCTCTAACAGTCCAAAGTCATGTATGATGTCATCTAAAGTGGCCGTACGATTGAATGAGTGAATATAAACATACAGTAAACGTGTTAGTGCTACGACAGACTGGTTTCTAGTGGATCAGCACCAGCAGGCTCCAGTTACAGATACTGTAAAATGTGCATGATCAACTACTTCCATGAATAAAAGCATGCTGTGGATTGCTGTTGTCGATTAAAGAAAAAGTTTTGTTGTTCTGAACGTAGCCACAATATGATACTTTATGCTTTGCCTGGTCTCTGTTAATGTAAAAAAGAGTGTCAAAAAAGACTGGTCAAAACCCAAGGTCATGATATCTGAATGTGATTTTGACAAGTCAAAACAACCCAATCTTACTGCCAACTTGTCACATATCGACGTTCTGGAATGACCCTTTAGCATCAGTATTCATTTTCAAAGCTGAGGATACGTAAGCTGCTTTTCACCGCAACTTTTCAAAATAAGACTTCTAACCCTAACTCTAATCATAAGTCATGGGTACATTTCTCACTAGAAATGTTATAAAAACCATTGTGAAGTTGAAAATCTATCTTGAAATATGGCAATTTGCCACGGGCCGACCCATGGCGTCACTACGTGACTACGTGATACCGAGGGGGTACCTTTGGCGTCTCGTAGGTACCCTCCCGTGACGAGTTGGGAGTGAGAATGTGTTGGTCAAAACTCCAGTTCAATAGTTTTCAAACATCACTTTGACGAGTCAAAATGGTAATTAGAGATATCTTGAACATTATTTTGACTTGTCACATTTGGAGTTTGAGATATCTCAAACTTTACTTTGACTAGTCAAAGCTACAGTTCATAATATCTGAATTATTTATTTATTTTGAGCATTCAAAACTCTATCGATATATCTCAAACATCATTTTGACTTGTTGAAATGGTATTTAGAGACGTTATTTGGACTCGTCGAAACACCATTTCAAGATCTTGTTTTTTGACTAGTCAAAACTCCGGTTCCAGATATCTCAATGTTATTTTGACTTGTCAAATCTGAAGTTCGACATATATCTTAACCTTCATTTTGACTAGTCAACTGGTAATTAGAATGATCTCAAACATCATTTCGACTATATAGCCAAAACTCCAGTCCAAGATATCCAAAAAGGCCTTGGAAACATTAAAGGAAATCCTAGAAGTTCAGTCAATCTCAGATATTTTTCTTTCTTAAGTCCTTTGGAGCCGCTTTACATGATGTCTTTCTAACTTGTAATTGAAAAACTGAGGTATCCACACAGAGGTTTTAATCCCAGACAGACTTTGAAATAGCAGAATACCTTAAATCACATCGTCTGCACTATTCTAAATGAACGTGGTGAAAGTCTATTCAGGCGGACTCTCAGGAAGAGTCTGTCCTTTGATGATCCCTCATTCTTTCAATTCAAATCGCCAGACTTTGCCCATCTTTAAAGCGGCTTCGCCTGGGCAGAGTAGTGTGTTAGCCATCGGGTGTGACAGGAAACAGGGAGGCATAGCGGCTGTCAATCAAAGCGCCTCTTTATTTCCTCCTGCGTGCGCTGTGTGATTTGAGCTTCTCATTGTCTGCTTTCTTCTCCGCCCTATCGCTGTCTCAAATCTGACAAGCTGAAGATTTTTCCCTCACTTTGTAGGAGGAGAATAAGTGTGAAGGAGGTGTCAGAGTTGGCCCTGTTTCTCCTAATGACACACACACTGACACGCACACACAGACACACACACACTGACGCACACATACACAGCTAACAGCAGTTTGTCGTAACACTTTAGTGGACTGTTTTTAACTCAACATCACAGTTTTTTTATACAGAGGTGACATATACCATAATTTAAAAGACAGGCTGACGTGTCCATCTGGGTGTGTGTGTGTGTGTGTGTGTGCAGAAGTGTACATAGTACTGATATATCCTACTCAAGTAGAAGTACTGTTACTTAGTAGAAATTGTACAAACGTACAAGTAAAAGTAAGTCATAGTCATAATATATTCAATTATAATTAAAAAGTAGCTTAATGAAATAGTACTCAATGTAAAAGTTAGTTACTTTCACCCCCTCATGATTATTTTTGGTACTAAATCTTTCCCACAGTTCCCTTGGATACAGTAAACATCTCATGTATAAACATAAAAAGGAAGAGACCACATCTTGCACATTTGGAACATAATTTATTTTCCGCAAAGGCACCTGTATAAAATAAAAGGTTTTTCAAAATGTACATTTAAAAAAAAAAAAAAAAAAAAAAAAAATATATATATATATATATATATATATATATATATAATAACACCAGACATGAACATTGAAGAACAGTCATGTGGAGACAGGGCCACCTACACGTGAAGGGGGAATAAAGGGGAGAGCTTATTAGGGCCCATCCATATTGATCTGAATAATATCCACTGATATCCAGTAAGTTTAGTATTATTCGGGTCATACTATATAGTCATCTTAAAGATGTAAATCCTTGTTTTAATCTGAAATAAAATGGGTTAAAGGTGACAAAAAAAAAAGGTGGAAAAGGTGGTGAAATGGGAATTAACTTGATTAAAAGTTGCAAACTAGAGTGGCATAAAACAGATTTATTAAGTGTTAGAAAAAAAGGGTTCAAAGTGTCAATATTGGAACAATTAGTTTAAACTGGCAAATAATGGGCCTGACAAATCATGAATTGGATTAGATTGGAAAAAAATATGCATGAGAAATGGTGAAAAGAGGTTAAAAGTGACAATAATGGATTATTAATATATGCGACATTAGGTGGAAAAGTGGTGGAAAGGGTTTATAAGTGCTGAAAATGTCTTGAAAGTGTATAAAATGTGCAGAAAAGGCGTTGAAATTGATGGAGAAGTGGCAGAAATGGGAGTAATGTAGCAAAAAGGAGCAGAAATATGTCAGGAAAAAAAAGTGATGAAAATAGGTTCAAATATGGCAAGTTTGGTGTACTTGTAGATAAAGGGTAAAATTAAGCAAAACTGGGTTCAAATTGTTCAAAAAATGTTGTTAGTTTCTCAAAGGCATCGGGCGACCCCCTCCCAGTGTCTCGAGACGCCAAGGTTAAGAACCCCTGGCTTAAGGTAGTAAAAAAAATTTTAAATAATTTACTCAGTAACGGTTTGGTATATAGAAATGTGACAAATTTACCTCTTTTAAAACATACTTAAGTACAAGTGAAATTACTCATTTAGAAATATACTCAAAAAAGTGCAGTACAAGTACCGATAAAAGCTACTCAATTACAGTAACGTGAGTACTGGGACTTGTAATCTGTTACCTGCACCTCTGTGTGTGTGTGTGTGTGTGTGTGTGTGTGTGTGTGTGTGTGTGTGTGTGTGTGTGTGTGTGTGTGTGTGTGTGTGTGTGTGTAAGACAGAAACAGTCAGTCTTTCCAAATGCATCCCCGTGCTTCCACAGATCGATAGTAATCCTAGGTTGGAGCCGTTTATTTTGGAGCGTGTGTGAGGCCCAGTGGGTGACATTCACACTCGCACATGTGTGCAACTGCAACATTATAAATCTTCCCTCAGCTGGAGTCGGCGCACACATAAGCACAATACCACACACACACACACACACACAAGCGTGCTCACCCCGACAAGTACACATTCAGCACACACTCGGCGCCTGACAAAGCCTCCTGTTGGGCTGGACTCTTTTCTATCCTTCACTGGGAAGACCTCACATGGCTCCAGGCAGAAAGAGATGAACCAATGTGGCTCAACATCATCCCCCACCAGAGTCACAGTTTCTGGGAATCGTGAATCTCAGCAGTTTGCAGAGCTGGAACTCTTTGGATGCTGACACAGAGCCACAGGACGTACAGTCCAGAGTTTTTAATTCCCATTCCCACCATCACACAGGAACGGGGAAATAAAACATTCACCCATCAATCACAGGCGTACACTTACCAGGGTTGGGGTCAATTCCATTTTTTCAGCTACAATTACATCTTCAATTGTCTATGTTCAATTACAATTGAATTATGATTACAGTACCAGGCCTTTATACCGATAACAATTAAATTATGATTATTTTGTATCCCCTAAAAGTCAAATACCATTACGTTCCTAATTACTACAGTTCAATAACAATTAATCACATATACTGCGTCTGAAATAAATAAGCCCATAAAACGTGTCCTCCTTGTGTTAGCTTTCTGTTAGCATCTCTTATGATAACGGGTCAGTGTTGACCCATGGCCTGAATCAGCTGTAAAATACACTAAAAATATCATATTACTATATTATCTATCATCTAATTGTAAAGTTGTGCGTGCTAAAATAAACAGCATTTTTTGGCAACATTTAGAAACAAACCACATTTAAAAAACATATGCACTATACTTAGTTACTTTTCACCAGATTTACAACATTTGTGAAATTTGAGATTTTTTTTTTCTCAAAATGTTAAATCTTAATGTTCAATGTTAACTCTAAATCCAAATGTTAAATCTAAATGCTATATGTTGAATGTAAATGTTAAATCTAAATCTTAAATGGTAACTCTAAACGATAAATCTAAAAGGTAAATTTAAATGTTAAATCTAAACGATAAATCTTAACGGTAAATTTAAATGTTAAATCTAAATATTAAATCTAAATGTTGAATGTTGAATCTAAATTTCACGTACTTTGCATTGTGGTACAGTACTATCGGTGAATTTGCATATTAGCTAAAGATTTACTTTCACCCGTGACATTTAGATTTAACATTTAAGATATACATTTAACATTTATATTTAAATGGAACATTTAGTTTTAACATTTAGATTTAGATTTAACATTGACATACTTTTTACAAGAAAACCAAATATCACAAATTTCACACATATTGCAGTAAATCTGGTCAAAAGTCAGCGCCCCATAAGCAGTTTCTGTGTGTTTCTCAATCACAAAATAAAGTGTATCGGGGACATTTGATAAACACAAAATTAATTTCAAAAGTGGTAAATTTTCAGGCCTGTTGTGGTGATTGTAGGCACTTTTATATATGTGTGTATGTTGTCATTTTAGCATCTTTACATTTCAATACATTGATCATAATATCTTAGGTAAAAACCTATCTTGAGTTTGAATTTAGCAATAGCTATAGACTCTTTGTAGCGCTTCGAGATGACTTTCGTTACACTGTAAAATTGTACTGTCCCCATTAAAATAAAACCTAACTGTAACCCCCTAACCCTTCTAACCTTAACAACATGTATGGGTGGGAAAATCCATTGACAGGTAGTAGGAAAACTTGATATGAAAGACATTTTGATAATTAATAATTTTGTCAACTACACGTGTGTAAGCCAGAACTGTAACATGGTTCCCCTGGTTTGCATTTAATTAAATGATAATTCACAATTTTTATACAATTTTCACGCCAATTACAATTACAAAGTAAATCAATTACAATTCAATTATAATTACAACAGCAACAAAATTAGATATAATCAGGCCATAATTGTAATAATAAATTACACAATTACAATTGTAATTGAACCCGACCCTGACACATACTGTACATTTACTATTATGTATTACAGTGGCTTGATTTCACATTTACAATCCATAAGTGGGGAAGTGATAATGCTGCGGTTTAAACACACTACCCACAATGCATCAGACCAGTTTACTTCCCAAAGGCTGATCTGTCAACAGAGAATCACAGCAAGCGTGCATCATCAAAGGAACAGTAAAATATCATCCATCCACCTTATTATTAAAACCCTTTAAGCTGAAGAATAAACCACTGAATGTCGCAAAAATAAATAACGAGAAAAGTTGTCAATTGACTTGAATGACCATTAACGTCAGAGCTACTAACAGTGAGATAAGTAAGCTAGTAGTAAAAGTCTGTTGCTGACATATGCTCACAGATTTACAGTGGTGGGTAAATAACAAATGTACTCAAGTAAAAGTACAGTTACTTCATAATATAATTACTCAAGTAGAAGTAAAAGTACTCGTAAAAATAAGTACTGGGGTAAGAGTAAAAAAGTATGTTGTAAAAAAACTCCAAAAGTAGTGAGTAACTTCAGATGCAATTTATTACTTTCAAAACAAGCCATCACTCCCTGATTGAAAGGCTTGGATACATTCATTGAAAAAATAAATAAATATTAAATAAAAAAAAAACAAAAAACAAAAAAAACATAGCCTGCATAAAAAACAGAATGAAACTTTTTTTTTTTTCTTCTCTAAAAGAGAAGATATTTATTTTTAAACTGCATTTTTTTTTTAGCTACATTGATATTAGAGAAGGTGAAATAGAATAAAGTTGTTTGAGATTGTGTGTGGTGGTTTAATTTGAAAAATAATAATAATGTATTTAAGCGCTTTGAGTCTTCTGCCTCATCCTGCACTGTATGTCTATTTGTGTGATATCATGTATTGATTTTTTAACTGTGCAAAATAGATGAATAAAACTCAATAAAAACTATATATATATATATATATATTGGACTGCTGCTGAGTGGTCTAAAGTTATGTTCTCTGGTAAAAGTACATTTCCCATGTCCTTTAGAAATCAAGGTCCCAGACTCTGCAGGAAGAGTGGAGAGGCACAGAATCCATGTTGCTTGACGTCGAGTGTAAAGTTTCCACAGTCAGTGATGGTTTGGGGTGTCATGACACGTGCTGGTGTTGGTCCACTGTGTTTCCTTAGGTCCAAGGTCAACGCAGTCGTCCACCGGGACGTTTTAGAGCACTTAATGCTTCTTGGTGCTGACCAACTTTATGGAGATGCAGATTTCATTTTCCAACAGGTCTTGGCATCTGCACACAGTGCCAAAGCTACCAGTACCTGGTTTAAGGACCATGGTATCCCTGTTCTTGATTGGCCAGCAAACTTGCCTGATCTTAACCCCATAGAAAATCTATGCGGTATTGTGAGGAGGAAGATGAGAGACGCCAGACCCGACAATGTAGAAGAGCTGAAGGCTTCTATCAGAGCAACCGGGGCTTTCATAACACCTGAGCAGTGCCACAGACTGATCGACTCCATGCCACGCCACATTGCTGTGGTAATTCAGGCAAAAGGAGGACCAAACAAAGTATGGAGTGTTGTACATGCTCATACTTTTCAGTTGGCCAACATTTCTAGAAATCTTTTTTTTTTGTAATACTCTATTTTCTGAGATACTGAATTTAGGGTTTTCATTAGTTGTCAGTTATAATCATCAAATTTAAAAAAAAATAAATAAACATTTGAAATATATCTGAAATAAATCAACTTTTTCATGATATTCTAATTATATGACCAGCACATACAAATATATATATATATATACATATATATATATATACATATACATATATATATACATATATATATATATACGTATGTGTGTGTTTATATATATGCAGGGTAACTACAAAATAATGCGTTACTACCCACCACTTTTTCACCACTTTCTAAAATGTTTCAGCTTTAACAACTCCCACGTACTGGCTAGTCTGCTATGTTGAATATTGTCTTCACAAGCTAAATGAACTACAGTGTGATACATGCAGACACAGAGTCCTGCACACAGCGTTTGCTCGCTGTGCCTTTCCTGAACTGTGATGCGCTGCGAGCTAATGACCAGCTAAACTCTACTGTAATGCAGCGTGACTCAAGCACATCTCTGTAGTCACTCAAGCACTGCTAAGAAGAGCTCAAGTCCTCTTCTCTGTGGTGAGAAGTTATTCAGTTTTGTTGCCCGTTGTTTCGACACTTTCTGCTAATCAACACCCCAACATGTTTATCTATTTATGTTTTATCCAGACACATTAATGCAAATTTTAATTTTCCGACAGCATGTCCTAAATCATTTGTGTGATTCCAGCCCAAGTATTCGCACCAAAGACTCAGGAGTGTGAGATGGGCTTGTCTGGGCTTGATGCTGGAAGCATTTTTCTGGAGGGAATCATTCTGGATCAAGTCAGGGAGTAAACACCACGGTATAATATTTTGATCATGGCATCTGTAATAAGTTGGATGTTTTTGTAAAAATGTGAACATGTTAAAGGTAATATGTTTGAAACACGACAAATGCACAGCTATTTCACGCATTCTGATTAAAATAGTATAGATTTAAGCAGGGGTGGACTGGCCATCTGGCATACCGGGCATCGTCCAGTGAGCCGATCCGGTCCGCTACGTTTTTTTTTTTTTTGATGAGTGAGTAAAGGCAGACATGGTAACAGGTGGCCAAAAATGGTCCTAAAGGTGCAAAAAGTTGCCAAGAAAAGAGTGATAAGTGACTACAATGAGCCAAAAACAATCAAGAGTGGCCCAAAAAGTGGCAAAAAAAGAGGAACCAAGTGGTGTGATGGAAAAAAGGAGCTTAAATTGGCAAAATGTGGCAAACAATAGTAAAAAAAAAAAGGGCAAAAATGTGGAACAAAAAGAGGCAAAGTATAGGGAAAACGGAAACAAGTGGTATTTATTGGGAAAAAGATAGCTTATTGGGATGAAAAGTGGCCAAAAAATAAAAGAACTTGCAAAAATAGGAAAAAAAATTATATTTATTGGCAAAGTCTGAAAAAAGTTTTGAAAAGTGGCAAAACATGGAACAAGGAAAGCTTTCAAAGTAAACAGTTAAAAGGTTAAAGTTAAAGTTTCCCCTTTTAAGGTTTTCTGGGGAGCAATATTTAAAATTCAGATATAAAGAACCACATGTTGAGAAACACTGACTTAATAAAGGCTTCTACGTGGTGTCCTCTGATAATGTAGTGACTGATCTGGACAGAAAATGCCAGGGCTGGATTTAGTTCCCAGTCCACCTCTGGATGATATACAGTAGGCCATGGAGACATACGGAATCTGGTAGAAATCTTTAAAATATAGAAGAGTATTTGTAGTTGTGGTGGCCTGAAGGTACGAAAAGCATTTTTGTGATCAGATAAGTGTAGAAAACATTGCAGGAAATCTAGATGTTTTATCACCACCAATGTGGGCCCTTGAGTTTATTTTTTAAAAACTCCCATTTGTAAACTTCTCAACAAAATTCTAAATCAAGGTTTGTAGTCACAGATCAGCGCCTGACGGCGTGTGAAAGTCTGTTTAATGTCACGCCGAGATTCCTACAAAACTTTACCAGAAAACTTAAAAGAAAAAGAAGCTGATTTCACTTGTAGTCGTTCTTGCATTTAGGAGTAAATTACAATTTCACATGGGAACAATTCAATTACATTGAGCCCATTTTATGTGCAGTTAGTTCACCTCTACCGCTTATAAATAATTCACTAGATAGAAAAGACATGATCATCTTATTTTATTAGAGTTGATGTTTTGAATAGTGTGACATTTATCGTCTTACTGTTTGTTTTTAAGAACACAAACATTTGCCACTATACAGTACAAAAAAATGACATTTATTTGAACCTATGCAATATTTCAAACATTCTCACATGACTTGATTTTACGCATTTTTACATTTTTAGAACATTTTAACGGTGAATGACCTGTTTTGCCACTACTTTAACACATGCTACATACAAACAAACAAATGAATTCCAGCTTTTACATTCCTTTATTTTGACCAAATGTTTTAAATCTATCACTTAAGCAACGCCGGATGCCCTTAACATCTTTGCAGAGACAGATTAATGGTGCAGTGAGGGTAAACGTTGCATGCAGCTCTCTGGGCACATGGGACCTGACCATTCAACTATCTCTGGGCTTTGCAACAGTCAGCAATACAGACATATCCTCAGCGAAACACTCAGCTCAATAGTGTACGTCCTTCATTGCACCATAATCACCTCTCGCTACTACACACACCCCCCCCTGCTCCTCAAGAGGCTATCTGCTTTCTGAAATACCCATTTACCTGAAAAAAAAGACCGCAGAGACAGCAGGATTTGGATAGTGACAGTCATTAGCGAGGCTGCTTCACAGCAAGACGGTTGTAGGTTCACACGCCATGTGTGGATTTTCTACAACTAATCCTTTTTTCAATTTTTGAGTGTAATTTAATGCGCCCGTGATTGTTTTTCTCCATGTGTCAGCTCTGTGACGTACTGGTGATCTGTACGTGGTGCAACCCTGAACATGGATAACGCACTCATCAGGGTTGGCGTCAATTATATGTATACATATATTTTTTTTTCAGTCACATTTACATTTTCTATTACCCATGTTCAATTACAATTCAATTACGATTACAGTGAACAGCATTTTTTTCCAATTACAATGAAATTACAATTGTTTTTTATCCTAAGAAAGTCAAATACAAGTACGTTCTCAATTAGTAAAGTTCATTTATAATTAATCACAATTCCTGAGCCTAAAAAAAAAAACCTAAATAAAGTTAGAAAGTGTCTATTCGTACGGTTAGAATTAGGATTAGGATCAGGTTTCGGTTTAGGGTTAGGATTAGGGTTAGGTTTAGTCTTAGTCACGTGACCTAAACTGGCAAAATAAGGGCGCTGCGTACAGATAGAATGTCAGTATATTGATACGGCAACCGGATGGATAGCCACTGCCATAAAGTTAAACCTCCTCTTGTGTTAGCTTTCTGTCAGCATCTTTTGTGATAACGGGTGCTAAATCAGCTTTAAAATATACTTAAAACTAATATCCATCATCTGATCTCTTTCCTATCTATTTCTAATCTATGAAAATAAAGTTTTTAATATTTTTGGTGTGGGTGTCTGAGCCTTTTTTGTGTCAGTATAACCCTCGATTTAAATCTTTTTTTAAATGGTCAAATGTGGGATAAGCTTGATATGAAACATTAACATAATTGTTAACTACAGTACATATGTGTAGAACTTGAACTGTAACACGGTTCCCCAGTTTTGCGTTCAATTATAATTGACAGGGTTGGATGGATGGATTATAATTGACAATTTTTTTATCAAATTTTCATTACAATTACAAAGTCAATTATCTGAGCTCAATTACAATTATGGCAGCAACAGTTTTTTAAAAATTACAATTATCATTAGTAACACTTTAGTTTAGTGAACACCTATTAACCATTAATTAGCTTCTTATTAGCATGCTAATTAGTAACATATTGACTCTTGATTAGTCATTATTAAGTACTTATACAACCAGTAAACTATTAACTAAGAGTTTTTCCTTCAATAACCTCAGAATTATTACTTATTAGTAGTAAGTAAGTTGTTGTATATGAATTAGGATCTCAACATGTGATGGTTAGGATTAGGGTTAACGTTAACCCTAATCCTAATCCTAGCCCGGTTTGGATTGCGAGACTGCCATTAAGTGTATAATAATGTATTAATAAGAATAAGGCATTAATAAATACTTAATAAGGCATTCATAAGTACTTAAAGATGACTAATTAAGAGGTGTTCCCTAAACTAAAGTGTTATCAAAAATGATAATTACACCATAATTGTAATTACTTATCAATTATGCAATCACAATTATAATTGACCCCAATTATCTATAATAACGTGTACTACAGGAGTTTAGGATCAACTGTATAAATCTGCATGTTGCTAAACTGGCAACTAGAGATTTTGTTGTAATGTTTTAAAAACTTTGTATTTAAAGATGCCCTGTGATGGACTGGCGCGCTGTCCAGGGTGTACCCCCGCCCAGCGCCCTATGAGAGCCGGAGATTGGCACCGGCAGACCCCCGCGACCCTGTTAAACGGGAATAAGCGGGTATGAAAATGGATGGATGGGATGTATTTAAAGATACACTAAGCAAATTAAAAAAAAAAAAAAAAAAGATATAACTCGGGGATCATCAAAGAGGCTGCTGGGATTCCTGCAGCATGTTGGGAACATTAGGATTAGCATTGTGCTGAGACAAAAGGGTAATCATAGGTTATTCCCTGCCATATGTCTCCTTTATGAATCTATTAGGCCGTTGTTCCCTTTCTGCTGTAGTGTCATCTCTTACAGTCCTCCTCTCTCTCCAGCTCTCTCACCCGCTCGCTCGCTGTCCCTGGGTGGGATGAGTCATCGAAGAGAGAGAAGAGAAGAATGTGTGTGTTTGTGTGTGTGTGTGTGTGTGTCAGTCCTCCTGAGGTGCTCTGCCCTTCACTCACCTCAGTTTCATCTCAACCTTGCTGTTAGGCTATAGACACTAGCTCAAAGTATACACAGCAAAATTCACATGAAAGCAGCTTTAGCAAATCATGTATCACGTCCGAGTAAACAATGGAATATTTCTGGGTACCTGATGAAATCCTCTTGTCATTTTTTTTTTTTTAAACCTGTGAAAAAATGATCATGCCTCAAGGGATTTTTATGATGCCATATTGGAGGCAACGTTGGAAGTGTTCACATTTTCTAACTCGTTTCCGCTAATGGGAGCAGTCCATAGGCGGAGTTTGAGATTTTTGCCGGGGGGGGACAAAAGAAAAAAATAAATTAAATATACAGTATGGAACGTCTCAAGATTTTCCGCCAACCACAGTGTGTGTGTAACATATACAATAATGCAAAAAGTTAGGAACATAATTGATACTGTTGACTACAAAAAATTGCGTGGACACGTCATTTAATGTTGTAAATTCATGATAAAAATCAGGCCAACGGCTGCTTTCTGCTTCATTTTGGCTGCAGTACCATACATGACCTGCTGGGTGCAGTGTTGCTTCACCATTTACATTGTGAAGAAGAATTGCACAACAGAAGAAGAACCAACCTAAAGTCTCAAAAGTTTGGGACCATTTCACTTTATAGTACACACCTGAGGCAGAACTGACATCTGTATCATGAAACTACCAGTAATATGTTAGAATCAAAGCAGTACATGTACATTCTATTAAGAATTGTATATTTGCAAATGAATGTGGGAAAATTGTAATGACCCCCCCCAGTTAGCTATGAAGACTGCTGTGAATTTCAGGACACATTGGTCATCCACTCTTTGAATGCACCTGGTAGCTCCAGGTTGCCATCCCTTGGTTCTTCCCATTGTCTACACCTGTTTGAGGGTCGCCTTGCCATCAGTATGAAGTAGTGGTGCTCCTCCACTGGAGCAGGTGTTGCTCTACAGTTGCTTCAGTCGCAGGCATTCTTTCAGATACCTTCATACCCAGGAAACCCCCACCCAGCAATAACCTTTCGCTCTAATCAAGATGCGTCTCAACACTTTCAGTTTTATATCAAGCCTTAAAGCAGAAATAAGTAACTTTTTCATCTTAACAAACCCTTCTCGTAGTCCCTGTGAGGGTAATACAAGTGTTTATGGGGTGATTGGGGGGTCTTTCACCCCTCCTGCTGTCTCTGGCCAGAAAACAGCACTTGCAACTTTCCTGCCTCTGACCCGGTGGCAAGACGTACTGCTTTAAGGCAGCCCAATACAAACTAATGCTAGATTATGACCAGCCCCGTGGCTGCACACGATTGTCTACAAATTCACGTTTCTCAAACTTATATCATGGTGGAGCCAGCAAAACAAACGCAGAGAAGACCTTTGTCCGAGAAACGGAGCAACTCCATGCAGTGACAGCTCAGCAGCAGCACACAGCAAACACACACACTATTGTCGCGGCAACAGGCACACACACACTCACATCCCAGGGCTCCATCAGGCAGCACACACACAAATATCCATCCATCTATCTATTTATCTATCCAGCCATCCATCCATCCATCCACTTTCAGAGCCGCTTTGTCAGCACACAAACAAACACATCACACACTTTTCCACACTCCCTTCCGTATTACTCCCAAATCATTCATTTATTTTACTTGTCTCTCTTCCTCATACTGTTCACATGGTCACATGGGACTATATGTGTGAAAGCACCCTTAGTGTCACTGTTGTATTAGGATTTTTCAGTGATCGGTTGCTACCGTCTTGTGAGAGCAAAGGTGGGGCAGGCTGCGGAGGGTGCGGAGTCACATAACCATAAAAGCACCTTTGGGGGAACGCTAAGTGCAACTTACTTAGTTCTGCTTTAAGTCATAATTTTACATTTTGGTGTTTGACACGTGTCTGAAAAGAAGGATTCTCAAACTCAAGGACCGGGGGTCAATCCAGTCCCACAGAACATGCAACTCGGTCCACAGGAGAAAGTAAAAATGACTTGAATCATTGTGTAAAATACCAACTTGTTGTTGGTAGCTAAATTGTGGAAGGAACGCTACATTTTTTTTTTAAACCGTGTCATTTTTCATAAAAAATATTCTACAGTTACTTCCTTGATTTGACTTGCTTACTTACACTTTTTAATAGTTTTTGTGCAATGAATGTGTTTCTTTTATTTTTTTTAAGCAATTTTCCCCTGGGATTAATAAAGGAATTCTGATTCTGATTCTGATTATCATTTATACATGAAAGTTAAAACTAGGTCACTTTAATGTTGAAATTATTCATTTCTCCACCTTAAATCTGCGACCCATTTGAGATCAAACTGCTCCGTATTTAGTCCCTGAACTAAAATGTGTTTGCAACCCTTGTTTAAAGGCCTTTGTCTGTGTTCCTTTTTAGTGTGGTATATATCTCTCTAGAGCACTTTGGCCAACATTTATTATTAATGTGTTGACTTCATAAAAGGGAAGAAATGAATATCATCTTTTTACATCTAACAACAAATAAAAGGAAGACTAACAATTAAAACCCACTCTACGTCAGAGGTGAGGCGTAAGGCACCTTGCAACATTTAGAAAATACAAAGATATATATATTTTAAACATCTACATGCGCCAAAATGAATAGATCAAAAATCAAAGGCATGACTTTGTAGAGGTATTAAGGCTGCTCTACTCCCAGCACAATACATGCATAACTACATCACTGGTTGGATTGTGTTGATCTCTAAAGGTATTAGGTACAACCATCTCAAATATGCAGCAAACCGCCCGAGTGCAGCCACTAATACATCCTCCTCACTGTCCCATCTGTATTGCTGTCGACGTTTGACAGAAGGACCAGAATGAAATGTTTCCCTGCTGTCAAATGTTGGACTCGTGATGGATTAGTGCAGATACTGTCAGAATGACAAAAGGTGCACAGAAAGGTGAAGATAAGAACTTTACCAGGGAATGACGTTTGATGTTACAACGTGTGCAGGAAAAGATCAAAGATGTGCTCAAAATATTGCTGAGATGTGTACAATAAATTCCGTGGATCCAGAGTGTTATTCTCTCGTAAAGAAACACAGGAAAAAAAAATTCTGTCAGGACACACAAAGGAAGCAAAGCTGGCAAGAGACAGCATCAGACTTTGGTCAACATTAGCAAAGCAGTGACATTTATCAGCCCTGACACTGAGGTACTGCCCACACCGATATGATTCTTTTAGAGAAAGTCCACAATAATTCATTCTGTTTCACTCAGTATCTTCATCCACTTCTACTGTATACAAAAAATAATTCTATAGGCATGTTGTTGCCAGCAACATTTCAGCTCCACATACAGACTACCCATGTTTGCTACATCAGGGGGGTCAAATTCCTGGTATCAGGCTTTTTGCAGTCATTTGATGACACAATCTTTAGATTCAGGTGTGTTGGAGCAGGGAGACATCCAGGCTTGGGGTCAGTTACATATTTCGATTACAATTGTATCTTCGACTCAATTATGATTACGATGGCCAGCATTTTTTCCAATTACAATTAAAATTCCAATTGTTTTCCCCCTGAATGTCAATTACAATTATGTTCTCAATAACTAAAGTTAAATTACAATTATTCACAATTACTGGGATTTTAATAGATAACGACATAAAAACTTAACCTTCCTCTTGTGTTAGCTTTCCGTTAGCATCTCTCATGATAACAGGTCAGTTTTGACCCATGTCTTAAATCAGCTATAAGACTTCCTTATCCATTAAAATCTTGGTATTAATTAGTGTTGTGTTCAAGGCCACACTATCCGAGACCAAGACTTGCCCGAGACCAGAATGCACCGAGACCAAGACAAGATCAAGACTTCCGGGTGCAGCTCTTTTGATGATTTGATCTAATTAGTTGCTATGTATTGAGTTTATTCCCTGTCCGTGTTTGAAGGTAATGGATCTGTTTCAGCAAACTCTGCCTTGTCACTTTGTGTGCATAAAGAAATGTGTTCCTCCCTCCTGCCTCCACCCAGGTGTTTCTCATCCCCCGATTACTTTCCCTGTACTACTTAAGGTGGGCTTGAAAACAGTGTTTATATGTTTGTCTCTGATTTCTGGATTTCCAACTCCTCGTGTTCATGTCTGCATTCCTAAGTTTCTTCCCGTTAGTTTCTTTGTGGTACTTTGGGGTTTTTTTGGAAGAGGATATGGGATACGAGGCTAAACCTTTATTTACTATAGACATCAAACATATTTGTAATATCATGAATACTTCCTTGTGCTATAGCAGGGGTGTCAAACTAATTTTAGTTCAGGGGCCAAATATGGACGGATTTGATCTCAAGTAGGCCACAGACTTTTTGCAGAGAAAACAAGTAATTTCAACAATAACATGCTCTAGTTTGCACTTCCACGAATAAAAGACGTGTAATGGCGCGTTCACACCAAACGCGTTTCGGCCGTCAAAATCGTGCCTCGTGACCGTAGTTGGATACTTGTGCTCATTGAATCAGACGCTTGTCACCAGCGTCAAAGACGCTCTGGACACGTGTCCAAACAAGTTGGGAAGAGAGCACGTTGAGCGTGTTTTGGGGAGGGGCTTCTCTGTTGCCAGTGGTGTCCATACGATGGATGATATTGTGGCGATCAGTTAAGTTCATAATTCACCCAGTGACTGTGATGTGGTGGGGAACATTATTGTGTTGAGAAGGCTGTGTTTCCAGTCGGATGTATTTTGGTGTGACTCAGTGTGTGCACTGTGATGCTAGAGGGCTATAGAGAAGTGTGGTGAATGGAGAATAAAGTTTGGAGTTCCTTGCTGAAAACACCACCTCCGACTCCCGTTCATCGGCTCTACATTATCAAGAGAGTGGCTTGGCTTTATTTGATAAATAAAGCCAGACAAAGTCGTAAAAGGGCGCCTCGGCACTGTTTCTGAAATCACCAGAGTGGTGCTTGTAACGGAGTCGCTTTCAGCATCACTTCCATCTCTCCCGGTCCCAGTTTGACGACCTGCTGACCAGCATTGTCGCTCTCATCTCCTACCAGGACACCAACTACAAGCGCTCTATTTCAGCAGAAGAATGCCTGTCCATCTGTCTGCGGTTAGTGTTTTCTTTTTTCATTATTCTGAATTCGTCACAGTTGGGAAAAGCTCCTGATTGGTTGACGTGCCGCGATATGCCCCAAAAGTTCAAAAATCCCAACTCTAGCGTTGGCCGCGTTGGAAGCGTCAAAAGCTTGAAATCTCAAAACATGCAGCGTTCCACAACACGCCGCACAGGAGGTGTGGGATATCCCGCCGCTCCTAGAAGCGCGTCCATATATTGGTTATGTACAACTGACGCTTTTGACGCTTTCTACACGTTTGGTATGAACGTGCAATTAAGCATGTAAAGCACAGACAATATCCAAGCAATAAGTGACAGATGTAACTCTCTACAAGACCTTGATTATTTGATTCGTTTTTATTTAATTTGGTAAAATTTTGTGGAATAATTTAAGGAAAATGGCAGGATTTAAAAAAAATTCCTGCTATCATATGATAGTCATGAAAAAAAACTGTGAGCCCTGCGAATGTTGTAGAGTTTCTTTGAATTTGTAGGGACTGAGATGTCTACAACTGAATTAGTTGGAAATGATTCATGTTTTTGCTGTCATTTTTACTTTCTCCTGCAGGCCAAATTGGATGCTCTAAAGGTTGCTCTAATTTAGCCCCTGGGCCTTGAGTTTGGCACGTGTGTATAGTGTTGTGTATGTACCAAAAGGATATTTGTGCCTCTCCTGTCAGGAATCATAATTTAAACAATTAAAATATGTTTGCTGCTCTTTATCCTCTATCTATCCTTTACTTATTCCCTATCCTTTATACTTATTATTATTATTATTATTATTATTATTGTTGTTGCTGTTGCTTGTTTTTGTTTTGTTTTTTTTTTGTTTTCCCGTGCACCAACTACCAAGTCAAATTCCTTGTGCTGTTTTAAACTGTACTTGGCAAATAAAACCTTTCTGATTCTGATTGAATATCATAGGGATGATCTGTATTACTGAAGACCTATTTGCATTTTTATCAAACCTACAGTAAATAAAATAATACATCCTTCATCTCTATTTGACATCAAATAAATAAGCAGCTACTTTGAATTAGTCATCCCTTTAATGGTAACTGGATCATCAGTGAGAGCCGCAACAGGGAAATGGCTAACGCAAGTGAGTCATTTCAACAATATGTAGGACCACATGCTCATATTTTACAGCTTTAGAAGTACTGACTAAAATAACTTGTGTCAATGACAACATTTGTTGTCTTAGTGTACAACAGGAATCTTCATGCACATTGCACATAGAATTAGTGCTTTCTTCAATATTCAGGTCATCTGTAAGCTTATGCTTCATAATTTCTGAGGCACCACCACTGCCCACACCTGAAAAATATGGCATGCACCATTAACCAAGGACCTTGAGTGTCAAGTGATGACTTATGCAGCCCACTTCAATGTGTAGCCTGTTTATTTCATGCAGTGGACGCTCTTTCTGTGCAGCGTTGGCAGTTGGAGGTGAATTAAACCAAATGCTCAATGATAGGAGAGCCTGATCTGCCCTGGACTGCAACAGAGACATCCAATGGGACACTTCAAGAGGACTGAAGAAGAGATGTACTTGGCTTTCATTTGCATTGGCACACCGGTGTCGTTGCATTCCAGCCAGATGTACAGTGTGATCAAGTGATTCGATTATAAAAGAATAAAATCCAAATAAATGTAAGCATGAAAAAACTCAACAACAAGCAACATATAGCTTTCCCGAGTATTTTACCTGAATACTAGGCGCAGCCATACCCATGGAAGGGTGTGTTTGCATCTCGACAAGAAATGCAGACATAAAAAGGGATGTTTTCTCTGCAGAATTGACTGAGAGGATGACCCACTTATTCAAACAATTTGGAGCGTCTGCGTGTGTTTGTATGTAAAGGTCTCCCAGTGCCCCAAGACAAAAAAACACAAAGCCATCATGCACTTATAGCAGATATGACAAGATGACTGTCTTCTCAGAGTTACTTGTGTGTGACTGTATTTTCTGTGCTCCACATTTAGAATATACATCTTAATGTCCCTACATGTTTCTCCAACAAAGAGTGACTGCTGCTGAAAAATTCAAATCATATGCAAGTCTGCTTAAATAACAAGAGATATCCAACTTCTTTGTAATATCCATACTTATTATCTCAAGCATTATAATCTAATGATGTTGTCTGTGTTATCAAAATCAATTAATAAATGTTGATATATATTTTTGTGTATTAAAATATCTATAATATTGATCAATCTGCTGATATTTTTTTATTTTATTTATTTATTCAGTTTATTTCCGTCATGGTTACATTCACTTTTTTTTTTTTCACATTTTTTTTTTCTTTTTTGTACATGCCGAAAAAGGAGACGAGAAAAGCAGTTTGCTTATCCGGGTCCCGTCCCCTGTTTTACCATCGCAAATTTACATGGGTTTACATGTCTCTCTGGTCAAACATTCTTGAGTTGTTGTTGTCCTCCTCCTCTCTATTGTTGTTTGTGTTGGCCTTGTTCCCTGCCATATAGTTAATATATCAACCATCATTAGGCCACACATGTACATTGTTGTGCTACTGGATGTGCATAAGAGTAGGGCTTGTTATTAGATTTTATCCTTTGTATTACAAAAATGAATAAAATAGTTGAAGTAACTGGCTTTTATGTCATCACTGATACCAGAAAGACAGGCTCCCCAGGTGGAGTCCTATTTCTTGAAGCGGAAAAAGCGTTTGATCTCCTGGAATGGGGCTATCTGTGGAAAGTCTTGGTCGAAATTTTGTTAAAATTATACAAGTTTTATATTCTAATCCTTCTGCTAGAGTTAACCGAATACATACGACAAAGCACATTAGTTGCTCCAATTCCAACAGGCTCCACATCACACTCTATTTCAATGTATGCGGACGACACACTTGTTTACCTCTTCAACCTACAACGGCCTCTTCCAAGTGTGCTGAACATTAAAGAACACTTTGCTACACTTTCTGGTTATAAAATCAACTACTCAAAGTCAATCCTACTATTGTTGAACACAGACCTGAAGAAATTAAAAATACAATCCTGCATACCGGTGGTGCAAAAAGCTGTATATTTAGGTATAGAAGTCAGTCCCTGTATCCAGGCAATAGCAAAAAAATTATTACAACTCAATTTTGAAAACAATTGAGGATGACCTTGCGAGATGGGCAGCACTCCCCTTATCAATGTCTGCAGCGGTAGCTACAATCAAAATGAATGTGTTGCCACGTATAAACTTTGAAAGTTCTATGCTCCCTTTACCAACCTCAGCGGGGTTCTGGCAGACGCTTGACTCAAAGCTTAAAAAGTTCATCTGGAATGACAAAAAAACTTGCATTAGATGGTCAACATTACAATGAGATAAACCCCAGGGTGGATGGGCTTGTCCAAATTATGGGCTCAACATGGCGTTTGGATATTGAGGAATATCTCGGGCTAAAATGCGATTCTGGATTTTCCCGATCTAATGTCCCATTTCAGTATCTCAAGAAACTCACAGTTCCTCTATTTTAGAGTAAGGTCAGCACTTAATTTTCTCAAGGTTCCGTGGGGGGCTGTTTGGGGATTTACCCTTTAATATCACTGTTAGGGAAAGCTCTCCAAAGGAAAACGATCTCTTATGTTTATAATAATTTCCTATCATACATCCCTGCAGAATCCCCTGAACGCAGAGCTTGGGATATACATCTAGGAACAGAGACCATTGATTGGGAAACTGTGTGGGAAAATGTCTTTCCGTCGTCTAAAAATCTAAATCACCAATTAATTCACTATAAAATGTGTCACAGGACCTACTTAACACCACGTAAAAGACAAATAATGGGCTTAGCTCCAAATCCTGACTGCACATTCTGTAATCAGGTCGTTATGGGTACATTGATACATGTTTTGTGGGAGTGTCCAAATGTACAAAGGTTCTATGCTAAAGTTGTGGATAGGGTGTCTGATCTGATAGGGAGGAAGCTCCCACAGGAACCGGCACTTCTTCTCTTAAACAATGACTCCAGGTTCAAGATGGCTGAGGTAGAGCGTAAACTCTGGTTGGCTGGCATGACTTCAGCAAAAAAGTTTAGAGTTTTAAGGTGGCTTTTTCCACATCAGTTATCAATAAAGCATTGGCTACAAGCTATTCTCGTAGTGATCATCAGCTCGCATTAATAATTCTAAGCCGTTGCAGATGTGGAAAAAAGCTGCAGAAGATGTCCAAACATTATTGACATGACCTTTGAGGTTCATCTACTGTATGTCATGCTGTATGTTTGTAATCCTGTAGCTCACTTGGTCCTATTCGACTGTTTTGACATTAAAAAATGTATTGACTGTGTGTCCCGTGGGAAGGAGGAGGAGGCGAGGAAGGGGTGAGGCATATGGGCGTGTTCGGCGTGTTTGGGGGGGAGTGGGAGGAACGATAATTTTGTGTTTAGTATCTGTGTTATTATTGTTTGAAATCAATAAAAAGTTGATTAAAAATTTTTTTTAAGTAACTAAAAATCTATTTTTTTTTCTTATTTCAGTTACTTAAACTATTATTTATTATTCCACAATGTAAAAATGTGCACAATATGGGTGAGTTAGTATCCCCTATTGGTACAATATATTTTTCCATCCTCTGTCCATTTGCATGACTATGGTGGGGGTTCTATACTCTGTTTTTTTACTCGATCCTTTATTCAGTTTATAGTTATGGCTGTGTTATTATTAATGTATCACTTATTTGACCAAACTCTCTCTCTCTCTCTCTCTCTAAAAAAAAAAAAAGTTTAAAAAAAAAAAAAACTTTATTAAATTGTGCCATTTATTTATTTTTTTTTGCAGATGGTGAGATTAAGGGTTGAGTCAACCGGTTTCAGTTATACACTTAAGATTTAATGCTCTATTTTGATAAAGTGAAAGCAGCCTAGTATCTGATCAAGATTAAATTACAAGAACTACTATACATTTTAAAACTTAGAGATTGCTTACATTTGAATTGCATCTAACGGAGTTGTTTTGAGTGACTGCAGCACTTGAGGAAGGAAATATTTATTTTTATAAAAGAAATCTTTTTTATTGCTCAGCCTTAGCTGAAGGTTATAATATCCGATCAAATTTTTGATGATTCAAAATATTTACGGGTGAAACAAAGCACTTGTTTTTTTTTTTATATATCTTGCCAAGTGTGTATACTGACAATATCACTCATTCAGTTCTCTCTCTATCGCCTCTCTTCTTCCTCTCTTCATCTCCATCTCATCTGCGTCATCAGTCATTGAGATTCATTTTCATCTCCTTTTATAAAGCCATAAAATTACAAGCAGTGTCATAAATCCAACACGTGGTTGCTACGATGACCAGGAAATGCATTGTCACTCGAGACAAATAGACAGTAGGAGGTGTCTGAACGGGTCATCCCATTAAGACCCATAGGGTCGAGGCTGCGACATCAAGGCCAACAATGTGATACATGGTATAGGCCTAATGGTCAGTTTGGAAACCATGCTTGCTAGTTTACAGCAACACTTACACAGTCAAACAGGAAGGATATGGCATAAACATTCTTGAATAGTGCTGTAGGCACATGTTGAATAAAACACTAATGGGATTCAATTTCCTTGCTCCTCCAGAGCCCTGACACAAGCTGCGCTGCCTAACACAAATATCACTCACAGAGTACACAACACAGAGACTCATTCACAAGAGAAAGGACAATGAATGCAGGCACTTCCTACATGCTGCATAATTTCACAGAAATACCAGAACAAGCATTAATGCAGCAACAGAAGTGCAGCATTGAACCTTTTCCCCTGCATTCATTGGAATAAAAGTATCTTGAATTGATTCAAAATGTCATTATTATTATCAACGATAAGAAAAAAAGTTGATTTTCTGGTCCATCAACAGTACGTCTTTGATGACGGGGTCAAAGCAAAGTTTCAAACTCATTACAACTTTTGATCAAATCTGGGCGAAAAAAGAAAATGAGGAAAACAAGGCATGCTGAGAAATTACAAGACATCCCAGGTCCTGGAGGCCTTTACAAATAAAACGTGCCAATGTTATCTAGACCGACTCCAATCTTATTCCTCAAGGCTTTTTATAGCAGTTATTGAGTATTTCCCACAACAGTCATTAGTCTTGACACTCTTTGGAAATAAGAATAACTGAGCTGTCACAGATGTATGACCACTTTACTTGTTTCACTGAGTCTTTACACAGCACTAATAGATTTGTTCATCCTAATGAATTCAATGACTTGTCCATAGAGTCTCAAGTTTTGTCACTAAAGTCCCAAGTCAAGTCCAAAGTCAAAACAATCAAGTCCAAGTCAAGTCTTAACATGTCATGAGTACATAATGTACCACAGCTAGTGCCATCCTACAGAGCAAGTTTATTCAACTAATATAAATAATGAATTTTATGAGTACATATATGTCAAATAGCAATGACATAATCCCACATAATGCTATTATAAACAAATCAAGCAAGCATTGATTTAGATTTTAAAATGTTCACGGTTCCTGTCTTGACCAAACAAACAATAATCATACTGAAAAGTACAATGAGGTATATTCTTTCCAAATCATTCATTTATCATGGAAGGGTAGGAATTCAAGTCTTACAGAGTCATTAGACTCAAGTCAGAGTTAAAGTAATTTCTTTTCAAGTCTAAGTAGTCTTTCATAATTTTGTCAAGTCGAGTCTAAAGTGACTCGCGTCCAAACTGAGTTCAAGTTATGCAAATTGAGTCCCAGTTCTAAATGATAATAGCACTTGCTGATTGCTGGCAATGTTTTTTTTTTAAATAGCATAATGAACTAGCACAATTTGTCAGCAACTTACGACTTCTTTAAGACACATATCTTAAATCAAACAAAGAATTAACTATGGATGCAACGCAGGGCAACAACAGGTACCAGGGTCAGGGTAGGAGGGATAAGCCAATACCAAAACATTAAGCTGCCCCACCACACCAATTACTCCAAAACACCCCAGCACTTTGGCTGAGTACTAGCCTAAATCTGCCTTGCTTCCAATAACCGAGGCAGGCCACCCTCCTGCCAAGGAAAACCGGCCGTACTCCAAACCATGATGGACCATACACTGGTTCTGGAGGCTTAGCTATTGTTCCAACCTGCTAGAGAGAGCCAGGCCCCATGAGCAATGCCATGTTTTTGTATCCATGGACTTCCCTACCTATTAATACCTATCCTATAAAGCCCTCTAGTAGATTGTATACATTTTCCCCCTTTCTACTCGATCATGGGAGACCCTATCTGGGAATACAACAGACCTAATGTACACTACACAAAGGCATACATGCTAGCTTTCAATAGCACAGAGTGAGAGACTTACGTATTTTTGATAAAGTGCTATTTTTAGCAGGGGAAACAAGCTAATGAACCTTTCATCCAGCCAAGAGGTGGCCTAAATTGGTTAAAATATGCTAAATGCCAAGCAATTCTGAAAGCACACAACAAAATGTTTGCTCTCCAACTTACATTGTCACCTCATCATAAAAAAATACCTGTTACTAATTTCTCACCACGTCAGTTTGGCACTAGATCGAAAGAATATTATCACTCTGAATTTGAATCCAGATGAATAAAATTCTAATGTGTTGCTTAAGGGCTCAAATAAGATAAGCATATCCAGTCAGCGTAGGTTTATAGCTTCACTATATTCATTGTATTAGGACCTGTGTATGTTCTTTTTGCACATTTCTTCTACCTTCACTTGACAAGAAAAGAGAAAAAAAACTCAATTGCTACTAAATGTGAAGCAAACTGCTCTTTGTACAAGAAATTGAAAATATATTGTGGCTGACTGGCTGGTAATTTCTTCTTAAGCAGAGTGAAAACAACATGCGTTTCCCTCAAAATGTCGTAAAGCTGTCGGCTATATGAGTATTAAGAGCATCCCCATTGAGACGGGCCTGACCCTGGCGGCTGCACCGTGGGCCGTCCATCAGTGTAACCATTCAGAGCACCGCTATAGCCCGCTTCTTTTGTTCACCTAATGTGTTGCACACAAAGCGACTTTTGACCAAGAACAGAAGAAAGAGGGCAAGAGATGGAGAGATAACTAAAGAGAAAAAGGGATGAATTGATAAAGGGACAAGCGTCAGATGGAGGTCCATCACTAATGGCCCCTGTGCGTTCTGTAATTAGGTACGGTGTCAGGAGACGCAGAGACGGAAATGGGGGAGGTGAGATGTTGGCCAAAGAGAAAATAGGCTTTAAGAGAACAGAAGATGGAGAATGGATGAATTCAACAGAGTCGAGCCAGTGCACGAGAGAGGAAGAAAGAGAAGATAGAAATGAAGAGATTAGGGGCCAATTAGAAGAGAACTGGAGAATTTGACTTCTAAAGAATGCTAAGCGGAGAAGCTCCCATCATCTGATCTGTAATTGATTCATGCCATTGTGTGTTCTGCATTATAAAGTGAGCAAATGTTTAATTGGGAAGTAAGAGCGGGGTCACCCTCAGTTCTAGTTTAAGAATGGACTTCTCACACCTTCAAACCTGTGGGCCACACATTTTGGCACGAAATCTAACAACCAAATGGACAAACACGATAAACAGAGCACGTGATCAAAAGGAATCCAAGTCAAAGTTATCGGCCAGTCTTACTGTCTCCAAGAGCTGTACATGTTTCCTACTTAGAAACTCAACCATTGGAGAACATGAGAAGAGTTTTGTGGATGTTTCCAATAGTTTTTTGTATTACCTTTCGACGTTGTGTTCTGTAATAAGCAGTGAAACGTGTGTAGGAAGTGTGTTCTATTTAATGTGTTTTTAAACTATATTTATGCTGAAGTGATCCACAACCCATCACATGCACTTCGTCATATAAGGGCTAATCTTTGTATTTCTGGTCCCAAAGTTGCTTAATCTTTAAGAGCTTAGTTATGTGTCATCCAGTCCCTTGCACATTATGATAATATTTCGAAGAAGACTAAGAACAATACTTTGGATGGATTGTGATGTCGCACTAACATGAAAGGAGAAATTGGACTAATATATGAGTGGGCGCATAATTTGGATGCCACTATTAGCCATCTTACCTAAGATCTATGCATGCCTTCCAGCTGAACAAGAAGGGCACCTTAAAAGGAGTAAGTTCACACTACAATTAGAATTAGAATGATCTTCTTGAGTAATCACTACGTCGTCGTCACAGTATGTCAGTTGAGTTGTCGGTCATTGGGTTGGTCCATCCATCTTCTATTTCTTCTATTATTTGGGCAACCGGGACACATAGTTTTTCCAGCGTGTCCTATGTTGTCCTGGGGTCTTCTTCCAGTGGGACGTGCCCTTAACACCACACCAGGGAGGTGTCCAGGAGGCATCCTGATTAGGCACCGGAGCCACCTCTTTTGGGTCTTCTCAATGGGTTGAGCATTCCTTAAAAAATCTTTTCCACAGTGGCATTAAATAATAATATATATTGCTTAACAGTTGACAGCTGTTCTATTTACTTTCTGAGAGCTGCTGTCAAGACTTTGCAAACTAACCTGAATATCTTTTCATTGATGGGATCTCATCTAGTTTAGGATTTCTTATGGTTTTTGCTGGGACAGAGCAGTGCAGATTTGAAAATGATTCCACCTTTTCTTTATTTAGTTCTTTATGCATTTCTCTGAAATGTTGCCATTTAATTGCTCCATTATGGCCAACATAAGCCTTTCCATACACGCTACATATGTGTGCCGCTGTAGCTCCATGTCCCATGTGTGTATGTGTGTGTTATGCAGCGCATGCAATGAGGGATGGATATCACCGGGTCAGCGCAATGAGCAAACAGGCAGATCAGTCAAAGACTTAAATCCAGCTCCCCAGTGGAGCAAGCGGACAGGCTTTGATGTTAATGTGAACAAATAAAAGGAAGCCAAAATGAGTGGAATGGACCATTATCTGCTTTAGAGAGGCCTTCCTATGGAACGGAGCTTGCCCGCGTTCAAGCTTTGCCTCCAATCAAGAGAGAAAGTAGGATGAAGGGATTGAGGATGATGAGTCGGAAGGCAGGAAGATACACTCTACAAACAAGTCTAGAATAAATGGGAGAGGAAGTTCAGAATCCTATTGATTTCCCTCCTATGTCCAAACCCTGGTGTGTGCTATATTTACTAGTATATGCAGACTTTTCCAAGGATCATTTGTCACAGCAATATTTACTTTAACCACGCAAGAGGCCAAGAACGAATGAGCATGTACGCATCTTAAATTATACCCAACAGTGTATAAATGGATAATCTGTCTAGAAACTTTGCCAAAATGCTTCACTGGAATAATTTTAGCGATACTAATAATACAGCATGACTGGTCCAGTTTAGCACTGCTAATGTCAACTCATCTTGAAAAGCACATGGGCATTTGCCCAAGCTGCAAATAGGCATAATCCCAGAATAAAACCTGCCATCAGCTTCCCTCAGAAACCAATGGAATTAAACACCCATACCTACATTATCAAGGACCAGAGCAGAAGTAGGCCATTTAATTCAATTACTGCTGTCTGTGTGTCATTGGCAGATTGAAAATCAAACATTGCCAAAAGCATAATAAAGAGAAAAGAAAACGGCATAGAAATGAAAAGGGGAGCATTCGAGGGCAAGAGAAACTGACACACGTAAAATCTCTTTTGTACTGGCTGGAAAAAAAGTGGGTCAGACGTAGCAGGAGCAGATAAAAAAAAGTGTGTAAAGAACTAACAACGGAAAGCAAACATGGCAGAGAGGATTAGTGCGATGCTGACTCAAACAGAAAAGTGGTTTTGTCGTCTGAACAAGGAGTGTAAAGTGGACCGAGAAGTGCCTAAAGCATGCAGAAGATCTAAACACTTGATTGATAACTGTAACTGCAGCGCAGAAATGACAGTGCTGGCTCCAAAAGTCTACATTCCAACTTTATATCTCCTAAAGCAATTTGTAATGAATATTTGAACGAGGGATGTTTTGTTTCATCTGCAGAACGATATGAATGATGCACTTCCAGATGAATCCCACATTGACCTGAAAAGCAGCTGCATTTTGACACGGTCTATAATTTGACCTGTTTTAAACTTCTACCCAAAGCATCTTCTCATGACATTTAATCCAAAGTGATGTCCTGAGCAACTTCAACAGAGCTGATTTTATTTTACAGTCGTGACAGTGAGGGAGCGCTGAAGGCATGGGCTGATAAAAGTTCTAATTAGTTTGTGGTGCCACATCTGCTAAGGGCCAATTCTTTTTAATGATCATCAGCAGCACTAATGAAGCGCAAAATGACAAAGAAATACGACATGACAATGGTCAAGAGGGGATGGAAACCTTATAGTCAGGAGCTTCTTACCTTTTACACCCCTCTCTGTTTTAGACGTATACTCCTATCTGCACATGTGTCAAACTCAAAGCCCGGCCCTTTAGAGCAGTGTTTCTCAAATGGGGGTATGCGATGGCACTACAGGGGGTACTTGAGGGAGAGAGAGAGAGAGAGAGAGAGTGGAAAATTAACAAATTGTCAGTGTTGGTCCCACACCAGGCATGAGATGACCGGAAATGATAAAAAACTATAGAAATAAATCTATTCAGGAGCCACTAAAATTAAAATTAAAATAGATTTTTGAATTATCATTCTTTTTTTAAATTAAAACACAATCTTAAACAAAATTTAAAAAAAATATATATATATATATTTATATTTATAAAGGGCGGACTGGCATATGGGGACATCGAGGATTTCCCCCGTGGGCCGGTGGGCAATGAGAAAGAGAAAAACAAAAGGGGAATAAACATACCGGTCAAGTGTCCCGTTTTGGCCGGGAAATTCCAGCATTTTAGCCCTCTTTCCCACCATCATCCCATATTAGCATTTTCCCGTAAATATCCCATATTTTAATGTAATAATAAATAAAAGGTAAATAAAAACATTCCTCTGTCTCTCTAAACTGAAAGCTGTCACTTGAAATGGCCTGGGTGGCAGTTCTCGCAAGATTAAATTAGATTAGATTACTATTTTGCCGACAGCAGGAAGAAAACCCGGAAACAACTCTGCGAGATGGATGATGTAAGGAGACGTTACGGTGAAAAACAACAAAGAACTTGTGTAAATACCTTGAAAAACATGGGACAGAGTTTACCTTCCTAAAGAGCAGCAGGACGGGACACAGTTAGATGTTAGACGATTTTAGCGTCTCCCATGGGGGAAGGAATGACATCAGTCAACATGAAAAATCAGCCAATCACAAGCGCCACAAATATACACTCCTTTAAAAAAGTGTTAAAGGATGTAAAGTCTGCAGCAAATGTCATTAGTGAATACCAGAGAACCACGAGAGAGCATGAGAAATTAAAAGATAATATGTAATGAAAATAATATGTAAATATCTAACTTAAAGACAAGCAATATGAAATTAACAGTAAATTTGCAGCATGTTGACTTGTATATGAACTGTATATTAAATAAAGAAATGTGCTTCATATACCCATTTTTAAAAAATGTAGGCGATGGAGAAAACTACAATATCGCGTGTATTAATATATACGTATACACTACTGAACTCACTCATACGTGCTGTCCCTTACAGGTGAAAAAGCCAAAAGTTGCTCATATTGTGCAGCTGTTTGTTAATAAATCTGCCTGTGTGGCATTTTGCATCAGCAATTTTAACCCAAAATTGTCTTTCTGGTCAGACTTTATATGATAAAATTATCTAGATTTATATCATATATCACCATTTTGAGAAAATATATTGAAATATGAGTTTTGGTCCATATCACCCAGCTCTGGTAGGAACGTTCACAGCATTTCACTGTTAATAAAGGTAGGCCTAATACATTCTAATCACCTAATTGTATTTAGTACGAGGTTGAGAGTGGTTATTTTAGATCTCCTGTACACTTGTCTTTAAATATAAGAGATACTGGAGCTTGGTTGAGGTGGTGGGTCAGCCACATGTTATTGTATCAATGACCTGTTTGCATTAAAATCACTATATGCTGTAAAATCACTATACTGCTGTAATTATTTTACTGTGGCTACTTAAAGGTTCGTGTTCAGGATTACTATATGATTATGATCCAAAGCAACATCAAATGCAGTTTTTTTTCATCAAGGGACATGAAACTTGATGAAAAAAACACACACCACTCATGAAGTGGGCTGGTCTGTTAATCACTCTCGGGCCAATTTCTCCGTCTTCGGGGTCGCCAGAAATTTTTTAATGGGGTCACAAACTAAAAAAAGGTTGTGAACATTTGAATCTTTAAAATGTGTGTTATCACTCGTTCATTCCATCATTATGCTCTATAGTTGTTTTCTAAATAGTCTTCTAAGCAAAATGTTGTAGGCGGACAAAGGGGGGACTTGGATTCAGAAATAAGACAAAGGGGCTTGAACCCACAAAGTTTGGGAAGCACTGCTCCAGAGCATCCAATTCAGCCTGCAGGAGAAAGTGAAACTGTCCGAGAAAACTTAAATTATTGTGTAAATTACCAAATAATCCAGTTGTAGATATCTCAAATTCACCAACTCCACAATATCTTTAGGGGCTTGCATTTTTCCTTTGTTTGTATCACACAAATGCAGTCATTTTAATTGCAAATTGTGGCGAGAACTCTCAATTTTTCCCACAAATCTTGCAATTTCTCACAAGCAATTCCACAAAATTCCTATTAATTACACAAATATTGGTAACAAAGTGAATTGAACTGATATCGAAAACTGGGCCACAATGATGTTAAAATTGTTTCGTTTTTTTTCCCCCACCTAAAATCTATGGCCCACTTGAAGTGAAACTGGTCCATATTTGGCCCCTGAACTAAAATGAGTTTGACACTGTTGTGCTAATACAATACTCAAACAGTAATAACAAGTTTAATCTTGCAGCTGCGGCAAGAGCTATGGAGATCAAGCATGTCCTATTTACTCCGCTGCTTCTCCTTTTCCGCCTTCTTTTTGTTTGAACACTTTCCCAGGTTTCCTTCCTGTTGTGAGCACTGTGGAATGCAGCGCTGGACCCATGGTTTTGGTTTATTCATGAGGTTCAATGAGGAAGGTCTTTGATGTCCATGAATTATTTACAGCAACACTGTTTTTCATAAGTCCTTACTTTGGTAAATATTTCCCTTAACAAGTTGTTAGGGCTGGTGTGGTCTGAAGGATGATGAGACCTAAAAATACACGTGAGAATAAAAAGGAGCATGTTGCGAAAGCAAACTTTAATCATTCGTATCAGGTTACTATTGTAACAAGTCTTCCCATGCATTCAGCATGAAAATAATGTGTTTGTCGGGCACATTATCTAATAGTGCTGGAACTAAACTTGCAACACATTAATTGTATGTGCTTGTTAACAGCTGGGAGAAGCAAATGTTTTGCACTTTTCAACTAAAGTCTAAGAAACCTCCCTTTGGAAAAAGCCACGCAAACCTCACAGTGGTGGAACGGGACTTTTGTGCACAGGGCAGTTGAGGTTTGCGACCACAAATATAGAAAATGAAAAATTAAACCAATAGATAATGCACTTTTTCCAAATGAATGTAACTTGCTAGTGTACAGTAGTGATTGTACTGGTAATAAGCCAACGGTTACAGGAGTGTGAGACTCTTTTGATAAAGACAGATGAGTAAATAATCAACGTGATCTCATTGGGAAATGTGACACTAGCTGCGTTTCCATTACCCTTGGAAATGTGCAAAATCTAAATAGCGCAATAAAAACTGGTAATGGAAACACCTGAATTAAAAAAAAAATAATATATCGCTAAAAAGTTGTTTTGCTTTCATGAAGAGGAATTTCAGGCGTCTCGAATTGAAATGTGTCGTAAAAGCGCTATGGACACACATTTTCTACAAATACCTTTCACAGAACGTGATCATGGTCACATGATGTGAGGTGCCTAGTCACATGACCACTTCTCTTTGTACATGTAAACAGAAGAAGAGACCAGGACATTAGTCAGTTATTGTAATGCAGCCAATAAAACAGTGCACTTTATAGCCTGGAAATTACGGTCGTTAGGTATTTTTTCGCATTTCAAAAGAATCATACATAAACATAGATTTCTCAGAAACTCCAGATATCAGCTTTAATGAAAGTTTGCTACACTCAAACAACCAAACTGCTGTCCCTCCACACAGCACCATCCATAGGGTCCCCATAGAGCTAGAACCAGTCACTGCCAATAATGGTAACACTTAGAGAAAGTAAGATTGATGAACGTTTGATAAGCAGCATCTGATTTTGCTAACAGAATCATCTTCATCATCATAATCATCCGTGGTGTGTTTGTACAGGAACTTGATCTCCATTCAAAGACCAATTAGTGACTCTCAGGCTGATGAGATGCCACTCAAGTTCAGTACAACACAATTGTAGCACTTAATAAGAAACAATCACTGAAACTAATATCAGTCCTCGGAGAGCGAAACTACTGGATAGGAATTGTGTCACTAACAATGACTGAAAGCAGTCCATTCCTTTAAACACTTCAAATCTATAGCTGCTGCAGTGTTTTTAAACATGTGTATTAACTGGCATAACGTGCGGTGAAATCGTGCGGTTCAATGGCGCAAAGTGGAGCTTAAAATATGACTTTAAATCTTTTAGTTATAATTCGATGATGCTCAATTTCTCCAAAATGAATATCCATTTAGATGGTGAATGCACCTTTAAAATGGACCACAAGATACTTCATGAGGATTTAAACGTTGCATCAGTCTAGCAATGCCATTACACATAAAATTACAGGATGAAACATAATCTAAATGGACAAACTTCTTGATCAAGTGGTTTCCGGATCATGTATTTACTCAAGTTGTCGTAAAAGTAAAGTAACGATTGATTGGTTCTGTCTTCCTGCTCTTTAGATTTTCTCCTATTGAAAACCTGACAATACTTTCTGAGGATCTACTGGCAGCATTTTTTTCATTATCAGACAATATTTGATTTGCTGAATGATAAAGGGAAAATACAATCAGACTAAGTGGTGATAAAAAAAAAAACTTGTTTTACTCATGAACAGAACCAATTACATTTCACACCGATTGAATGATTAAGTAGATTCACAAGGGTTGACAGTAATATACAATAACAAGGATCATCCGTCATTCATATACTTGGAATACACAGATTTGACATATTTCTAATTTAAATGATGTAATGTTTGTTTATTTATTCAGGATTCCCAGTGGGCCACTTCGGTTCATGGTTTCTGTGATGTTTCTCACTGGTTTCCCCCCTTTGTTAACTCCCTTTGTTGTTAGCGTGTGTCTCATGCATTACTTTGAATTAGCGTTTTCCTGTTATTGTCTTTTTGTGTTTGCCATATGATGGACTGGTGACCTTTCCAAGATGAACCAAACTGGGAATGTAGTTTGAATCCAACTCCAACTTAAAAAGTACACATTGAGTCTTGGGCAAGACTCATTACAAACATTGTTGTGTATAGATATGAACACATTTGGCAGTCATGCTTCTGTCAGACTGGACCAGGGCAGCTGTGGCAACAGATGTAGCTTCCCTCCATCAATGTGACCGTTGTTTGAATAAATGTGTATAGAAGGTGGTAGGGTAGGGACATGTGATTTACAGTATATTGATTGGGTGAACATTCATTGGTTTACTCACAAACACTTATTTCTGCCTTAAATCAGACCATTTGGTGGTACAATGGCTAAAATAAAATAATTGAAAAAAGAGATGTGGACAAAAAAAAACAAACTTTAATGTACTTAATGTAGTGTAATAATTAGAATGATACACATAAAAAAGTTATATAAATAAGGGAGTCAAATTTCAAAAAGATCGATTAATTCTCAATCGAAATATTTCCTTTTTTTTTTTTTTTAAATTTCCCCAATAATTAGAGATTGGGGATTTTTTAATTTTTCAATCTGATCCTGAATCAGTATATTGATCCGGATCTCCTCCAAAATTTATTGGAATCGTTCATGGCGGAAGGTATTACTTTGGTTAAAACTTAATCAAAAATGTAGTCCTGCTAACAGAAAAACATATAAATAAATAAACGCTGATGGACATATTAACCTTTAGTAGAGGTAATGGGAAAATTTAAAAAAAAAAAGTATATATTTTTTACATTTGTCGCTGGCCATTATGGGATTGTAATTTAATCATTTACCTTAATAACCAAGTATGTCCTCTCAGCATGCCTCAGTTTGTCTTTAAATAGCCATTGAGAGCAAGTGTGCACTGATATGTTTTTATTATTGTAATAGGATACAAATAGGTGGAATTTCTATCATGTGTATGAAATGCATGTATCATTGTATTCTTTGTGTGTGATTTGCGTGGATTGAGTGGTCTCACAGGAAGCTGTGGTATTGCAGAAAGGCCTGTGATTACTGATAGCTGAGACCCCCTGCTGGCCCTCCATGTTAAGTCCAGCAAGCAAAGCCGGAGCTTCCAACTAATCTCAGCTTCGCTCTCATTTAGTTTTCTCACTGAACAGAAACAGAGCCATGCTCTTATTGCGCGTTGTAGAGAGCATCGTTCTTGCGTGACTCTTTTTTGCCAGTGTCTCGTTGCATGCATTGCACACACAGTGCCATGTCTTTGAATGCTGATCTTATATACGATCCCACAGAACAACGTGGTTTAAGGGCAGTGGAGAGAGCAGCGACTTGGATCTTCACCCAGTCGTGCTCTGCTGTTTTAGCCCATGTGGTGGCACACAGTGTAAGCAGGAGTGATATAATTAGAATAGAAATTATAGAAAGTTACAGGCGAGCTAAATCCCCCTGCGCATCGCGTGGCTAAAAATGTCCCGGGCAACGCCAGTGGATGTATCACCATAGCAACAGCCTTCTTCTGCACTCTATTTTCAGACTGAAAAGGGAGAACCATCCAGAGAGAGGGGAAAAGAGCGGGGAAGAGAGAAATGCAAACATTGCCGTTTCTGTAGAAATTGATACATTATTCAAGAAAGGAAAACATCTCACAGTGAGAGTTGGCGGCGGAGAGGTGGGCAGGCATGTCAGAGCTAAAGTGAACCGTCTTGAAGGCATCAGTGTGACGGTCATGCAAGGACAATGGGGTGCTGAGGGGGTGAATGGCGCATCTCAGCAGAGGTCAATGCTGAAATCCACATCGGCAGCCTGAGATGTTAACATCAGCGCTCAAGTGTGATGATGAGGCGTTCTAACCACCACGGCACCGGCTTCTGTTTTAATCAATCACACATGAAATGGTTGGAGGATGAAATGCTGGTGAAAGTGAATGATCTTGTGAGGGAAAATAGAGTCAAATTGGCTTCAATGGAACCCGCCACTGGAAGCCAGAGTTTAAAGTTCAGCTTTATGTCAAGGGCAGTGTGTCCTTGCTTTGAGAAAAAGTAGCCAATCTGAACTACAGTGCTCAGATATAGGCCAGAAATTAAAAATCGTGATGACATCATAAAAAATGACAAACCCCAAGCACTCAATCTTTGTTTCTTAATTTATTCTCAATTGAGTTCCATTTATTATTATTCATTTCCGCACAATGTGGCTGAAATGTCAAAGTCGAAAACAAAGGATGCACATTTTTCTCCCTTTATGCTTCTCATTGGCATCACCAGACCCTAAATGAAAGCTCCCACTCTCTCTCTCTCTCTTTCTCTCTCCTCTGCACACATGCCACTCTGTCCATCTTTCCGTCTCCTCATGTTTCTCTCCCCCCCCCACCCCACACCCGGGGGGTCTGATTGAGCCGGCTGGGAGGCATGAATCTTTCTCTATTGATCCGCCTGCTGAATCACTTATCCTTTTTCCAATGGCTCTCATCACCACCCTCAGGTTTTAGCACTCTGCATGCTCAGATATTCTTACTTGTTACAGCCGAGATCCGGCGTTTAAAAGAAATGCTTTACTGGTGAAAGGAGTGTAGTAATTGGATTGCAAAGGGCTCGCAAACTGTAAATTGATTCTGGTTTCTTTGGAAAGAAACACACTAATTACACTCATCAGATTAGAAATACCTCGACAAGCACAAAAGCAGCAATGAGAATGGGCGCAATTTCCAGTGGCAGTCAAGAACATTGGCAAAAGTAAATTGGGTCATTGTTTTCTTTAGCGGTGCGACTAATGGACTCTGCCCACTCTCATTTCTGACATGTTGCACTCAATTTATTGAGTTCTTACACAACTCAATGAACAAGTTCTTACACAATTTCAGTTTCAAATAACTCTTCACTATGATGAAGCAGCTTTTGTCATACGTCCGCAATAAATCACACTTGTACGGTAACACTGCCATGTCGCGAGGATACAAAGATCACCAGCCGACAGGAGCGTCTCACCCGTGGGGGATGAGCAACCCGCACTTTTTTTTTACAGAGGGATTCATTGTTGAAAACATATTGGTGCAGTTAGATTGATTGATCGGTGATGAAGCCAATCACAGCCAGCCATTTGACGGAGCCACCATTCCGAGAAGGTAAACATATAATTAACAGCGGTGAGTAAAGTGACAAAAAAAAAACATGAGTAACAGGTGACAAAAAATGGTCCAAAAGTGGCAAAAACGTGGCAAGAAAAGAATGAAAAGTGACTAAAATGGGCCAAAAGAAAAAGAAACAAGTGGTATGTAATGACAAAAGGTAGTTTAAATTAGCAAAATGTGGCAAACAATAGTGAAATGTGGAACAAAAAGAAGCAAAATGTAGGGAAAAAGGAAACAAGTGTTATTTATTAGGCAAAAGATTGCTTATTTGGATGAAAAGTGGCAAAAACGGTTAAAGAATTGACAAAAATTGGATAAATGTAAAAAAGAACATGGTAAGAAGGACAAAAATGAGGAAAAAGGAATATTTATTGGCAAAAGGAAGATTGTAACATCTTGATTCGGCTCTGTTTGCGTTCACAATTCACTTTTAGAATTGCTCCAAACTGTCAGGAAATCAGTCAGTTACAAGAACTGCTGGTTTTTATTGCTGTAACTCAAATCACATCTACATATTTTTCATTTTATGGTGTTTTTTGTTTTTATGTTTAAGCACTGCTGTCCATCATCCAGCTCTACATCAGAGAACAAACGTTTGCATGATGTAATCAATGCTAGTATTTAGACGAGTATCACCTGAGACTCATGAACGTAATCCTCCAAGTAGAATTGTTTGGCTAATGCTGCAAACATGATTTCCTTCTTTTCTATGTAAAGAGCCGTGAGATGACTGTGAGCAATTGGCTCCTTCTAAATAAAACTGAATTAAATTGAATGGTGTCTGTGCCAGTTTGTCTCGTCTAGAGTGGCTCATTCCAGCCTGCCTTTCCTGAAGTAAATTATTTTTCTCGTATGCTTTCTTTGGCTTTCCCCTTTGGATTTCATTGCTCCCATTTTTGAATACAGACATGTAAGAACCGTGTTGTGCTCGCTGGTTCAGCAGAAGACGACGTAAAGTCTAAATTTAAAACTGAACAGGCCATTGGCAACAACTCAGTGCCATGACTCAAATTATCATGATAAGCATGTTGAGTCTTAAGGGTTTACCACAGTGCAATATAGAGCGCTATCAAAGAGTGGAAAAATTGTTGAAAACTGCTTTTGATCCCGACACAGGCTACTTCTTTTATATTTGCAACAGGTCATAAGATGTAACAAGTTAAGCCAAAAGTGTGATGTGTCAGTCCACCTCCTCAACCTGCCATAATTTCATCACAGGAAGTGTGAACTTGCTTTTTTATTTTCAACATCCACATATTCAGGACTGAATCACAACACAACTTAACATGGGCTTGTCTGTAAACCGTCGCATTTACTGGTTCAGTAAACAGGAAGAGATTTGAATTCTGATGTAGCTGGTTATGGTTTACAGTCCGCATAAACAGGACTGAATCATAACTGAATCATAGCATAACCTAACCGCTAGAGCGGACATGGGTTCGTCCATAAACGGTCGCATTCACAGACCTTGGAGTCGCTGTTAGCTTATCAATGAACGGTAAGAGATTCGTCACCTTTATAATAAGTGCTGACTAGGCCAATGGGAGTGAGGCCCAAGGCCAAGGCAGGCTGACTTGATAATACTGTATCATGTTTTTCTGCAGTCAGTGCCTTCTCCTCGCCCTTCTCTCAGGTGTCGTGAAGCTGATGATGGCAGTTCCTGATATGTGGTTCATGGCTTAACTAGTCTGAGACACTCTGATGTTCTATCTCTCTATCCTGTTCTGTTGGTCCTTCTGTCCACTAACCCCAACCAGTTGACGCAGATGGCTGCCAGCTCTGAACCTGGTTCTGCTGGAGATTTCTTCCTGTTAAAAGGGAGTTGTTTGTTTCCACTGTTGCTAATGCTTGTTCATGTGTAGCTTGTTGGGTTTTTTCTTTCTGATTCTGAATTTTTTTATGTTGATAAGTGCATTGAGATGACTTTGTTGTAATTTGCGCTATACGAATAAAGTTAAATTGAATGAAATTGAATACAACAGCCATGGCATTAAAATGCAGAACAACATTGTCATCAAATAAAAATGTGCAGACTTTTCTTGATTATCTTATTAATGACCTAATACCAAAAACAAAACTACTACCATAAGCACCAGGGTTAATTATTCCAATTGTAAACACCCATAGATAGGACGCCAGTCTATCGCAGGGCCTAAAGACAAGTTTGTGGTCCACCAGCGGGACTCAAACCCACAATCTCTGTACTTAGCGGCAGCAATGCTAATTACAGCGCGACCTGACCATTCACATCTTCATACTGTATCATGGACTAGGCCAAAAAGGCTGCAGAAACTGTGCTGACTCAAACTTTTGGTTGCTCCATAACACCCACGACTTCTTCCTCTGTTATGTGCCATTTGCTTTTTTTTCACGTGAAACATGTAAAGCTTTGATAAGTTGTTTCAAATGCTGACCATCGATCTACAGTAACAATGGACACACACCAATGACTTAAGTGAGCTGAGTGAACTGGTATACATTGGGTAATTTTGATTATTCTAGGTCCTTTAAAGCAAAGTTGAGATGGAACTACAGGGGGTACATGAGAGAGAGAGCAAATGAAAGCATTAAAAAAGTTGGGTTTAATCATGTTTATTTTAGTTAAAAAATGATAATCATATCAATGATGATGGAAATGATCTTGATTAGAACATAAACTGAAAATACAAGGGTCAGTCTTAGATAAAACTAAATACTGTTTCATTCCACTTATTTATAAAATGAGATTGTTTAAAATTTGTGTTATCACTCATTCATTCCATCATTATCCTCAATAGTTGCTTTTCCATAGTATTCTGAGCAAAATGTTGTAATTGAACAGAGGGGGTACTTGGATTCAGAAATAAGAGATAGGGGGTACTTGAGCCCAAAAACTTTGAGAACCAATGCTTTTAAAACTTTAGGTTTACCGTCACTAAAACCAAAAAAATTGACATCCTTAAATTTGGCATGAACCTTAGACGAAGCTGTAATGGTCATGGTTCGAGTCATAAGATTTCATTTAACAACATAAGGCTCGTCATTTGAATGTGATTTAGGCTTAGATGTAAGTTTGGAAGTTAGATTCAACCCTTAAAGTTTCCCAACCTGTAAAATCCTTTTTAAAGGATTCGACATTCAACTACGTTGGGATGACCAATGATATCATATTTATTTTAAAGTTGTGCAGCGAAAAAAAACTGTCTCCTTTGTCCTTGTGCAGCCAGGAAAGTGACAAAACACGTTACAACCAGTGAAAGCAAAGAAAAGAGGCCATCACTGTGAGGTCCCTTGTGGTCCTGCAGCTTTCTGTATTGTCAACCACATGCCTTTGGGCTGATTCAGATGCTTTCATGCTCCTGGCTGGATGATCACACTAACATTGCAAGCCGATGTCTAGGCCAAACACAAGTCTCCACATGAAGCCTAATGACGCCTATCTGCCCGTTTACATCTCAGCCCCTTCTGTTTCACTGTTGCCAACTGTCAGTTAGCATCTCCCGCTGTCCCTCTCCGTCTCTCCTTCTGTCTCTTTTAATCCTTTCACTCCTGCCTTCACTGTCTCACTAGCCTCCTTCTCTGGTTCCCTGGTGCTTGTGTTTGACTTTATTTTCATCATCAGACATGACGATCTGTCATTGTTGACACAATGCGCTCTGAACTCCAGCGCGCCTCCGTCACTTTGAACCTTCGCCGTACTTCTGCAGGCATGACTTGCACAGACAGAGGACACAGCGAGAAGGAAAGAATGGAAGAATAATGACGTCCATTTAGCGAGGTGGTAATGTGGGCGGACAGTGTGCGAGAAATACATCGAGTAGGACAAACGAGTGGATAAGATCAAAGGAGAAATATCAGGCGATAGAATCGGTTGATCACTTCTCGGCGATGATCCAGAGGAAATGAAACAAACACTCGGAATGCAAATTCAGAATGGCGTACGCCACTAGTGAGCACAGCGGTCTCTCGAGAGCTCCTCCTGGCCTGTAAGGCAAAATGTAAAGTAACGCGTGACAAACATGGATTAACACACACATGCATGCATGCATCTATAAAAGTCTATAACAGCTGTCAGTAAGCTGCAGATGTAGGTCAAATGCATACAGTAAAAGATTATCATGCTAGCAGTAGCAAGTGCTGCATCATCTAATGAGACATAAAGAGAAAGTGACTAAGCAAAACTTAAAGTTTATAAACCACCAAAGAGAGAATTAATCGGATTGGGGTAAAACATTTTTCAACTTCACTTTTTGTCCTTCAAACAAAATAAATTAAGTTTGTTGTTCATGAAGAAAGAAGATATTGTGACCAATTGTCTTTATTTTTTACTTTTTACTGTTAAAGCCTAAAGTAAAAAAAAAAAAAAATTACTGAAGCATAAACTTAAGCTTTTAAATCACATCTTTATCAGTAACAGTAAATATCTTGCTAACAAATAGTGTTGGAGGCATTTCAAGCAGTAAATGAAAAGTGCTGTCATAGTGTAAGTAGTCAAGTTTTATTGAAGTCTGTGGTTTAGTTTTCAACAATAATGCTTTGAACAGGTTACAGGTTTCTCTGATATTTAAAAAGCCTTTCGGATCGGCACAATACGTCCATTAGTGACTCAGCATTTATACTGTCAGAGTTGATCACTGATTATACCCTCCTGTCATTTATTATTGTAGGGTAACAGTTCTTACTTTCTGTGGCTTTCGCAGTAACTGTCAATATCTCACTAAACTGGGGTTATTATTATGTCACATGCTAACACTAATCCAATGCTAACTCACGTCACTTAGTAAAGAGCTTTAAGGTGTTTCTCTTGGACAAGCCTACACTACTCTTACTGCTTCATGTGATGATTATCAAGTTGACACTAAATGAGTAAACAAGAACTCAATATCATAAACCTATAAAATAGTAAAATGTGTGTATATATATATATATACACATATTTTACTATTTAAATTCATTTCTACTCATCAGGAAGGGTTGGAATTGTGTGTAAGACCAAAGTGAAAAGCAGCATATGTACAGTATATGTTTAATACAATAATGTTCAGAGGTGTAAAAAGTACTGATATATCCTACTCAAGTAGAAGTACTGTTACTTGGTTGAAATTGTACTCAAGTACAATTAAGTCATACATAAAATACTTAAGTATAAGTAAAAATTAGCTCATCAGATAGTGCTCCAAGTAAAAGTTACTAGTTACTTTCCTTCCCCCATGTTTACTTTTGCTAATAAATCTTCCATTACATACAGTAAACATCTCATGTGCGTAAAAACTTAAAAAAAAAGGTTTGTCAAAATGTGTAACTGTTTTAATTAATTCAATTTGAATTAAAAAAATTTCAGACTAAGTTTAGCTACATTTATGAACTCTAAAACTGACAAAACAAGCGGCATTCAATGCTTTTTTGGTGCCGTGTGTTACGTTTCATCTGGTAGGTCGGCTATGATGTGATGCATTTGATTGTTTAATTTTTTGTAGTTTCACATTGTCAGTTTGCCATTTTAAAAAAAAATAAATAAATGATTTACTCAGTAACAGTTGGGTGTAGATTTGTAAAAAAAAAAAATAACTCCTTTTTAAACATACTTAAAGCTGGGGTATGTACTTTTTTTTGGTTTTATTTGGTAAAAAATCCATGAACACCTTATTATATTGTATTGCATATAGTAATCCAAAGTGTTTTTTCTGGACAGTGAATCTCTTCCCCTTCTCTTGGCTCTGTAAATGAAGTTTAGAAATACAGGAGCGAGAAAAAAAAAAAGAACTACAGGAGCGTGACGCTAGACTTCAGCCAATCAGAGATCTTTCTCCCAACAAGGTGATCCCATGAGCGATTTTAAGCATTACTATTGGCTGATTGAGCTGTTCGTCAAAAGTCGATGTAGATTCCCTAAAGGTTTAGGGGTATTAAAATGTGTGCAAACGTCACTCCACAAAATAATAAGGGGTACAAACCCCAGAAAATCAGGACTGCGTCATTGCGTCACAATGCGTCCACGATCCATTTAGAGCGTTTCCCTCTGATGAATATGTAAAGTAGGCAGATCTCACAAAGGGAGCAAAAAATGGGAGGAGGAAATGCAAATAGATTAATGCAGTGGATGCAATCCAATTCATCAAACCTGGAACTGTTTGTGGTGACTGTCAATAGTACAAACCACAGGCCGGTACAAACTCACACAGATCATCGCTGCCCTGAATGTTGACACAAAACACAGTGGAGATGGGACAAAATGCTCCAGGTAACGTGTCTAGAATAAGAAAATAATTCAAATAAAAACAGCCACTGAATAAAAAAATACAGAGTAAAGTGTGTGTGATGGAGAGAAAAAGCTGGATATCCGAGGCGGCACGTGTGGCAGTGGTGTAGAGGGTCGCTGTGCGCGGAGCTCCATGTATGTTGCTCCAGACGTATTGCTCCAATGAGCTCCTGTATCTTTCTCTCTATGTTTTGACCCAAAAACTTTCGTGTCTCGTTGATGGCAGGAGCGTCGGGCCAGAATCAGCTGAGCAGTCGTGGCACACGTGCTCGGGAGTTCAGACCTGCTGGATGATGCTCAGTAGATCATCTTCAAATGGTGCTGATCAACTGATTGACAGACTCTGCTGCTGCAATAACTCAGATCAATGACATCAACAGATCAATAGGACGGTTTCTGTCCAAATCTGTCTGTTTTTCTTGGACTGATGAGAGCAAAGTTACAGAACCTGACGGAGAAGACACATTAAATTTGGAGGATAAAATATCATTGGGTTTATTTTGTTTTGTACAATATTAAATGTTTGTGCAGCAGACAGAAGTCCACCTGCCTCCAACGTGTTCAGGAGGAACGCTGTCCGTGTGTGTGAGTCGGTGTGTGCAGCGAACTGCGAGCGATCCGCTTTCAGTTAGCGCAATCCGCCCCGAGTCAGAGAGAGAGAGTGATAACAGACAGAATAAAAAACTTATTAAAATGATCTAAAGTGGATAACCCAGTCCATCTGCAGTGTGGACGGAGTGTGTCTGCTCTGATCAGCTGAGATCAGCCGCACCGCCGCTGCTTGTGTTTGAGGAGCAGCTGTGACTCTGAGCCTCTTAGTGTCCTCACAGCAGCTTCCATGTCTCGAAAACATCAGAAAACTCTCCAATAGCACAAGATAAAGTTCCTACATTTGGTGCTAATCTATTGAGAAAACAGTCACAAAGAGTTCCACAGTGTGTGCGTGCAAGCAAGAGTTTCATTCAGGAGGGGAGGGGAAGCCTCACAATACATACCCCAGCTTTAAGTATAAGTTAAATTACTGATTGAGAAATACAGTATACTCAAAAAAGTACAAGTACCCATAAAAGCAACTCAATTACAGTACTTGTAATCTGTGACTTTCGTCTCTGATATTATTCCATTACTGTTTAGTGAGAAAACTATGATAGGTGAGGAAGTCCTGAACTAACAGTTAAAGGCTCATATTTGGAAGCAAATGTTTCCCATTGTTTAAAAGGACAACGGTCTCTCTCAATGGTTTTGTATAGAACAGTTCAATAGGGATCGACATACACTACTTGGCATTCTGTTGTAAACTTTCATCAATCCTCAATTATCCTGTGGGACTTCAGAGAGGTTGTTTGACACCTGTGTTCCTTTATTATTAGCCAGAGCTGAGTGAGGGGTTTACCAAAGACAGTGTCAACAAAGGGGGCGGATGTCACGGAGAGGGGAGGGAGGGGGGAGACAAATGGGTACCGTTTCACTCAAGTTGACTCAGTACTGACAGTAGAGGTCAAGCAGAGAGATTGAATCTACCTTTAGTTGGAGAAAAAGGAATTAGCCTCAGGCGCAGGATGTAACGCACAAAATCAACAATTCTATTAACCAAATTGCTGCTCATAATTAGTAATAATCCTGTGGGTCTTTTCTGCCAAAAGAAAGTGTGCCATCACTATCATATTATACATGCGTACGTCCTTGTTTTTACACACACAGAAGTACACACGTGCCCTTACACGCACGGAAAGTAAAGAGAGATTTCACCCGCGCTTTGGGTGATGCCGAGGCATTATGGACAACAAAGCCCTGATAAAGACACCATTTCTTGTCAATTCAGCTCCAGGTTATGATTAATAATGGCACACAACAGGTGAGGTGCCTCAGGCGTCCGCACTGCTTGCCAATAATGAGAAAAGAGCAGGAGAGGTAAGGAAGAAACATAAGGACAGAGAATGGAGCTGGAATCTAAACAAAGACAGGGAGGCACTCCGTTTTAAACTCTCAGGATGGTTCGTGCTGAAGCCTTTTTAAATATGCATTTTGTATATAGAATTCTTACCAGTTTTTTTTTTTAACAGGGTGAATACATACAGAAGATTTCCGACGTCCATCCATCCATTTTCTGACCCGCTTGCTCTTTTTTTTTTTTTTAGGGTCATGGGGGTCTGCTGGGGCCTATCTCTAGCTCTCATTGGGCGTTAGGCAAGGGTACACCCTAGACAGGGCGCCAGTCCATCGCAGGGTGATTCCCGACATACACATTTCTATGGAAAAAAACATGTCACAAATAAACCATTTCGGCTCATTTATACTCCATCTGCAATGTATACATGGATCCATTTCCAATTTACTTCAGTACAATTGTATTGATGCGATGCATATTTCTGTTTAGGAGCGATCAGTTTTTTTTTGAGGTACTATCACTCCTGCACTCCTGAGCTAGCTTCGCATTTTAGCTGTTATACATCCTAAAATGAAATATATTTACTATGTTTAAATGTGTTTATTGCAGTTGTAACATTTGTTTGCACCTTCCTGAATGTACCTTCCTCTGATTGCAGAGCTATATAATAACAACCAATACTGTAGTTCAGATAGTCATGACCTTACCCACTATTCTAAAAGACACGAGTTATTAAAAAACCCAAAATGTTCTTCCACTGCAGTTCATTTTTGTATTTCAGAAAACTGAAAATTGTATATTGAGAGCCACACTGCCCCCAGTGTTACCAGTAGCACTGCTCTACTAGAGCCATATCTGTTAGACCCCTGAATAGGATGCACATTTAATGAAGAGAGTGCAGACAGAAGGCTTCATCTGTAACCCTGAGCATGAATAAGCCACAGCCCTAGTCCCATCTGTGGGAAGAAGAGGGAATACACATGGCAGTGGCTCAGGTTGTAGAGCAGGTATCCACTTATCGCTTGGTTTCCTTTTGTATATGAGTCTAATGTCCTTCAGTCAGATGCTTGATTTCAAGTTGATTTCAAGTTTATTTACAGAATACTTGAAGTAGAAATGAATCCAACATAAAATGTGCTTAATGTATGACAAACTAAATATATTCACGTTTATTTAAAAAAGTACTTTTTTGCACAATTTTATACCTGAAAATACAATCAATTGGGGGTGCCCAGTGTTTGCATGGGCTCCTACTTAATTTAGTTTTTTATGTATATGAAGCTGTTGCGCATCGGAGCAGCCACAGCTGGCAGCACCGTTTACATCCAAGACAATGGAATTACCAGGGGATGAGTATGGGAGGACATTGAAGTGATTTAGATGAAGAAAATCTGCTGGAGAATTGTGGGTCGCAGAACGAACGGCACAGCTAAATATAATGGCCCTGCGTCACTACCAGTGTCTGATGTGAACTTTTGATGTGGGACTTGAAAATATCATATATAATACCAGTAATATTAAAGGTTTAGCCTGGTAACTTTCTTTAAAATACAAATTACCAGAGGTGTGTAAAGTACTTAAAGGGCACATGTTACGCTAAATCAACTTTTCTGTGCTTTAAACATCATAAAAAGTGCTATAAGGGCTTCATACACATGTCCAATGTGTTTTTTTTCATTGATTCCCTCAATCATTAGTTAGAGGGTGATTTGCTCCTTTCTTACTGCAGGGTGAGCCAAAACTAGTCTCTCCAATTTCATGACGCGTTCCCACTTTGATGACAAATTTGACGCAGCACTGAGCTGGAGAAGCTGCGCCTCCACGCCTTTTCCACAGTCTATGTATGTACCTGTGAACGCCCCGCCCCCACGCTCTGCCTCGTGTTTATAAAGCAGCATGAGCTCAGCTAGGGAGTGGGTGGGAGGAGGGCGGGCCGTCCTCTGGCCCTACGTCACCGTACGGGGAGGAAGAAGTCGGTGTCCCGTCTATAGACACGCCCACTCATGAATATGCATAATCAGCGTGTTTGTGTAGAGTTGCTCAGAAAGTGACTTTTCAGAGGCTAAAACTCTGGAAAACAGGTGAGTTTGGGAAAATAAACCTCAAATACTATGTTTTTGGGGTTCTTGGAACAAATGGAGATGGGTGAAAAATAGCATAACATGGGACCTTTAAGTATCAAAAATACAAGTAAAAGTAAAGTTAAAAAAACCAAAAAAAAACACCTCAGCAAACACGAACAGAATCATTAAAGTGTGTGATTTTAGTGAATTAAGTGCTTGCCTAAGATCATAACTATAAATAAAGCCTCCGTCTGCCTGAGAACACACAAAAATAAAACAACTTAATAAGGCACTTTCTGGAACTTCCCCCCATCCCAAGGCATAATATATATATATTTTTTAACTTTTAAATGTAATAAAGTAAAAGTGCTAAAAAAAAAAAGTACAAAGTAAACTACAAATCATCAAGAAAACTAAGTTTTGTAACAAAGTACATTTACTTTGTTACTATACATCTCAGGTACTAAAAAACACACAAGAAACAAAGGAACCTAAACACTGGCGTGCCCCATATTAGTGTAAAAAAGTAGTCACCTCATTGAAAGACAGAATGCCTGTCGAGCACATTACAGAGCAGCTCAGAGCCAGTAGGACCAGCTCAGGGTTCGCCACAACAGGTTCATTTGCTCCCGTTAGAATTCGTCTTTGTCCTCCTCTAACCAGCTGCTGTCCAGAAGTGACAGCGTTGCAGGTTTACATTGTAATCCAGTCATTATGCCAGTTATAGGAACAAAGGGATGATGGAAGGGATCCAAACCCTTGTCATAAGGATAAAGTTAAAGTATACATTATGCCAAAACATAAAAAATGTCAGATGTTTTTACTGATATCTGCAAGTCAATTTTATTTATTTAAGTGTTAATAATCATGTTAAAATGTGGGCAATATCAATACGAGTGTCTATTAAGTGTAATAATTCATCTGAAATAACTGTCATACAATGTGCTTCACGCCATTGCAAGAGCTCGCAAAGGAAATATGACACAGTGACAGAATAATGAAGGAGAGCAAAAATGCAAATTCAGGATGAGTGTCAAGCAAGAGTACTTAAGGAGTCTTAAAGTGTTGCACATTACCTCAAATAGGATTTACAAGCAGCCATAGAGAGATTACACAATAACACAGAGAACACACTCATGTACTAATCATGCACGTGTCAGAGTCCTGTAGAGGGCCAGTCTTTGTTACATGTTTGTCAGGCATTCGCATCAAAAAACAAATGAAAGATTGAGTGAAACTCAATGGATCAGCTGTTAAAGCGGCATGTAACAAACACACAACTTGAGTTTGAAATGGAAGAAGTGGTTTAGATAAAAAAAATTAATTACATCTGCGGTAGTCTGGGAAATGTGTTTACAGAGGAAAACAAAATCAGTTTGATGAAGCAAGCTGGTGCAACTCATTAAAAAAGCCACATAGCTACTGTAATTAGAGTACAAGTTAGCGTGGCAATAAAAGTATGTGCACCTTTGGGTATTTTGCTCACAATGTGAATGTTTGAGGACGGTCCAGTCAAGGAATAAAAAGACATGAACTAAAGGGAGGAAGGTAAGTAGAACAGAGGTTCTCAACTGATCAGGCTTTAGCACCTTCCACGTACTATTAAAACCAACCGAGGAGCTCAACTCAGGGAATATCTCAATGAACACTTGCACAAAAAATTTGCACAGTAAATTTGATACACGGGTGAACGTGGCTAAGGTTGTAGAGAGGTCGTCTTCTGATCGAGAGGTTTGATCCCAAGGCTTTACCTCTGTCTGAGTCATAGTGACCTTTGTCTAGACAATGAATGAGTGGATGTGGCTGACATTGTTAAGTGCTTTTGGGAATACTTCAGTGGTTATCAAAGCGTCATCTTGTGTGATAATGTAAGTGGCTGTGGAATACGTTTTCATAGGTTTTGGTTGGAAATGCGCCCAGCCAGGGACCAGGAGACACTGGTGCCTGGAATGGACAAATACCTCTTGGTCATAGGATACAGCACTTGATTCTTCCTAAAGCTATAGCTTTTAATCCAGATGAGTGAATCTCGCGCTCAGTAACCGTAACTGCCTCCATTGCCTCCACCTGGTCCGTTCCTTCATGTGTCCAGGCGGCATTCACGACTAACTTTTGTTCCGTGAGAAGCGGTAGTGTTCCTGCCCTTTAGTTATTAAGAAAAACAATCAATTTTTAACATTCTGGTCGTTATCGAATAGTCATGTGTCAAATCACCATTAATCTAATAATCCATGTATTGGCACACTTGTAGTTGTGGGTTGCTGTTTCTCTTTGTAACATGAGTGTCTCCTCAGTAGAAATTAAGCAAAGAACCAACGAACTTTCAAAGTCCATTCTGAAAGACCTGAAGTGGGTCTTCTACCAAAATTCTGTAAAACCAAAAGACAATATTCCGCATGTACTGTATAATCTTTTTCTGGGGTACTTTGTTACTGCTCCTCTGCTGTACTGCAGCCTGCCTCCTCTGTGGTACTGATCCATGCACGCAATCTGCAACCATCCCCAGGAGACGTCCCTCATTAATGGCATCCTCTCTCAGCGTGGGAAGTTGATGGATCCTTCACCATTTTGGTGCCTGTGGTTTTGATGAAGTAGCGAGCAGGTAACCGAGGTGCAGGGGGTGATGCGGGGGGTAGACGACTGCCAAAAACACCCATAGTGCTTTGTCAACGTCAGTGAGGTGCACTCAAGGTCCCAGTGCAGCCCAGACAGAGATTAAGAGCATGGCGGGTAGGGGAAGTGTTGTGTCCAAGTGTGTGTTTGCTTGCACAATAATAGTATGAGGGTATCTCACTACACAGTCATCTATTATACAGTGGAATGAATATCTCTTCATGACTCACCACACAAGTGACTTGGAGGAGAAGTTGCGCTCCAGCAGATTCAACAAAATCCTGGCTGAACCTTTGGCCTGTGAACCAGCCCAAGATAAAGAGTCACAGGGGGAAGTCAAGTCAAGAGACAAAAAAAGGAAAGCAAGGATAGATGTACTGTGATGTTTTCTCTCCGTATGAGCTAAGTCTCTGTTCATCCAAAGGCTTCTTCATCTCACTTTAGATCTAACAGGCCAGCAGGGGGCCTCGCTGGCAGAATATCTTACCATGAGCTCATCCAGTTAAAATGTAATTTATCTGCATGAGAGCATGTGTGTGGACATATGGATCTGTTGTGTGCGAGTGGATTTTGTATATACTGTAAATGAGACAAGGACAAGGGGAGATGCAAGGCCCGCAGCTGTAACTCTGTAACTCTGTCAAGGGCGAATCAGACCTGTCAGAGAGCATCAAGTCGTGCTGCCATGGCAACGACGTTAACACCCGCGAAGGTCACAAGATGGAGTGTGTGTTCCCCTCCTGCTGGCCGGCTGTCAGGAATGACACATAACTTAAGCCACACAAACGCACACACACACACACACACACACACACACACACACACACACTATGTTAACAATAAACCTTGTGCAGAATAGTGTTTATTAGTCGGAGGCAGGCTGGATTTTTCGTCTTCCCGAGTCTTTATATTTCTATTTTTGTTCAGTCGGGGGATTTAGAAACACAGATTCCAGAGTAGAGAACTGAGCACAGACCACAATGAAACACTCATGTGCGCACACACACACATTCCTGCATTGTGCGTCAACAATCCCCGTCTCTCACACACACGCACGCACACACACACATTTCTCAGCAGGATCCCAGGCTCATTAGACTTTTCCAAGCTGTCTGAAGAGGATCTGTGGGGCATCACCATTACTTACCTTTTCCACGTCAGGATCTAATGCAATCATCTAGACACTTTTACAGAGAAACACACACTTGGAGCTCGTAGAGGAAACGTGAGCTCAGAGATGTGTAATGTCTTCTCCACAGGGCCGGCCGCTGGCTGGAAAATGAATGTTATGTTTTCATGTGTCCTCTCTTTGTTAATAGAGTGATAGAGTCACAGTGGCACCCTGTGCACAGCACTGATCCTTTCAGCTGCACCCAACCAGCACCCATACACCCTCATGGCGAGCCTTAACACACCCTGTTCTTCATTATGATCCCTTCACAGAGGTAGACTAGCAATCTGGCACACCAGGCATTGTCCCGACCCGAAGAGGACCGGACTGGTCCACTACTATTTTTTTTGAAGAGCGATTGGAGGCAGACTTGCTAACAGGTGGCAAAAATTGGTTCCATAGCGGCAAAAACGTAGCAAGAAAATAGTGTAAAGTGACTAAAATGGGCCAAAGGAAGTCAAGAGTGGCCAAAAAATGGGCAAATAAAGAGGAACCAGGTGGTATGTAAAGTAAAAGGATAGCTTAAATGGGTAAAATGTGGCAAATAATAGTGAAAAAGGGCAAAATGTGGCAAACAATATTGAAAAAGGGCAAAGATGTGGAACAAAAAGAGGCAGAATGTAGTGGGAAAAGGAAACCAGTGGTTTTTGTAGGCCAAAAGTTAGCTTATAAGGATGAAAAAATTTAAAAAAAAAGAGTCAAAATGAACTTGCAAAAATGGACAAAAAAAATAGGAAAAAATATTTATTGGCAAAAATGGGACAAAGGAAATAGCAAAATAGCCAAAGGAAATAGGTAAAAAGAGGTTAAAAAGTTTCCCCCTTTTATGGTTTTCTGGGGGAATAATAATTAAGACAATAAAAGCCACATGTTGAGCATTGCTGACTTAACAGATTCTACATCATCTCCAATGATAATGTAGTGGCTGGTCTTTACAGAAAATGCCACGGCTGAATTTTTGTCCCAGTCCACCCCTGTCCCTCCATCTCACTTCTCAAACTTGTAGTGGATGATACAACTTCATAGTGTGACGATGCGATTGTTTGGCTGCTGCACTCACGAAACCTCTGAGGAGACAAAACCTCTTAAATGGTTGCAGTAACACTCGAGGACGAATCATGCCTCCAGGGCGGAAGTGTGTCATCAGCTCCGCCCTCTTCCTCCTACTCAGTTTATCCTGTTCACTCCCCAACACTTGACGCTCGTCTTGACGAGCTGTCTCCTCTGAAGAAGCCTGTAGCCTGAGGCTGGAGGCGCCACTGTGAATAAAAACTGTCCATAGATGCTGAGAACACAGAACAGAAATCTAATCATAACTCCTTTCTGTCCATAATTCCAATGTTTCTATTCTACAAGGTATTATTAAAAAAAAAAGTTCTTGTCACACAAAGACTGTCATAAAAGTCCATTTTCTGTGTGTGGGACTTTAAGGTTGCCACAAAAATACACAAAAACAGACAAGAAAACATGTTGCAAGAGTTTAGTTATTGTAAAGTACAAATACATGAATGAAGATGGAAACTGCAATGCAGATTTGACGGATGAATATCAGACAATAAAGGAGAACTTGTCCTTTGTGAAAAGTAGCCAAAAATGTTCCAGTTGTCCTCTGTGCTTTTTTAAAAAAATGTTTTACATGAAAACTTTGTAAATAAAAACGCTGGGGGCTGACGTCTTGACTGGCACACAAAACATCATGGGTTGATGATGTTTTTCGGCTGCTCCGCCTTTACCATTGATGCCCAACCCTGGTATGTGTGCTAGACATGAGACATCATTCCTGATAACCATATACATGTTCTGTCTAGTTCAACATCTTTCCAATGTCCTGCTCCATTACAAACCACAATGCTCAACTTTGCCCTTTGCAGTGTTTGTCTCTTTATAGTGCAGTGGTTAACGTGAGTCAGAGAAAAAATACTGAAAGTGATTACACATCATCATCATAAGTGCAATTAAGACAACAATGGTGACATGTTTACTTAAAGCTGCAATATGTAACTTTTTTTTTGCATTACTTGGTCAAAAATCCATAATCATCTTTGAGCATATTGTATTCAAAGTGTTCTGAGTGGACAGTGAATCCTTTCTTCTTCTCGTGTTCTCCACGAGTTGTTTTTAGCATTACTAATAGCTGCTCGACTAGCAAAAGTCTCCATAACAGCGTTAGACGACAGTTACACAGCAAATCAAAAAGGGAAAAAGGCAGACCGAGGTGGAGAAGCAACAGTTTAAAGCCACAAACATGTTGAGGAGGAACTAATCGCTTTATGTCCTCGTGGATCCCCATGACTGCGCAGACACACTGGTGTCAGAGAGACAGCGATAACAGACGCATGTAAACCAAGATAAACTTATTCAAGGTGAATTCATTCTATAGTCTGGAAGCGGAGTGATGGTTGTCAGTCCGCTCAGAGCGGCAGGGAGCAGGGATCACAGAAGACGAGCCGACAGATTCAGGAAACTATTTGTCCCTGAGGGGCAATTCAGTTTCAGATACATCCTGACCAAGAAACATGAAAGACAATGGCCGTGTTTACATGGGAGCTTTAATTCCTCTTTAAAGCAGAATAAAAGTGAATTTCTCTTTAAACTGACCATGTAAACACTTAATTCCTAATGCTAATTTAATTCCAAATTAAACTTAATTCCGAATTAGGTGGCTAGTTTGTTCTTGTAAACAGTTAACACTTAATTCCGCTTCAAGTTAATTCCAGTTGTACTGCGCATGTGCGACTTGCGGCGATGACGCGCTGAGTGACAACATAATCCAACGACCCAGAATAGAGCCGACACTATTTAATGAGAGCCTTATGAGATATAATGAAAAGAGTGGATGGACGGAGCCATAAACATGCGGACATTAACGCGGATACATGGACTTATCACTTACGGAGATCAGCAAAGGCAACAGGCTTCATCGGACGGGCGATACTAAGACCCGGAGATGAAGTAAATGCGTCCCCATACGTGATTGTCGATGATACGTCATGTTCGCCCCCAGTCCAATCCGAGCCTTCCCAATCCCCAGACCTAAAGCGGAATTAACTAAAGCCGTATAAACTGGTTTTCCATGTGAACCTCAGTTCGGGAATTACTATTTTCATGTAAACATGAAGCAGAATACTTTAATTTTGAATGATTTATTTCGGAATAACTAAATCCGAATTAAAAATCATGTAACCGTGGCCAATAACATATCGCATCAGGGGCAGGTACGGGAGTGATGGGGAGCAGCCACAAGAGCACCGCTGCTCGTGGCAGTAACTACAGTAATACGTTCATGTCAGAGTCTCTAAAACACCAGAAAAATCTCCACTAACACAAAACAAAGTCCATACACTTGTCACTAAGGCTCTATTGAGAAAAAAGTCGCTAAAAGCGTTCACAAGCGAGCTTGATTCTGCATGCTGATATATATATATATGGATTTGCCAGATTTTGGCAAATATAAAGGAAGTGTTCTTAATAGAAAATATGACAGTGAAAGCGAATAAGAGTACATTAAAGATAAATAGGAATTATGGTTATTAGAAAAGCCATTGCAAAAGGTTGATTAGGTTGTTATAAGGAAACAAAAAAAAAAGCCATAAAATCTTTAGTCACAATATGTTGCTGTTGGTCCACTGATTGTAGTAGTGTTTTTCACCAATCCTTCCAATAATATTCATCTTCAGAAAGGCTTGAAAGCATCTCTCTGATTTGATGACCGTGTACGAAAATACTTTACGCCAGCTCTTTTCATTGAGATCACTCAGAATAAAAACAGCACATTTGTGGGGCTTTTGTTGATCTTGGACACAGAAATGTTGTTCTTTTGACCAAGCTGTGGTTCCAGTTTGTTTTAAATGAAACTGGCACAGCGAAGCCAAACAAAACTTGAGCACAATGAGCTGCACAATGACTAGGTTTGAATAGTAAGCTGTGTTTAAATGGGAATCCAAACGGCACCAAAACAACCATTTTCTCTTGAACTTTTGCTAACCGAGGTTACTCCCAAAAAATGAACTTTAGATCCTCTAACAACTTGTTTGAGTTCACACTGCGGCAGTGTTTGTATGACAAATGTCAATGTATTCTGTTACCTGATGATGTTACAGCAGCAGATTGAACAACCAGCGTGTCTTCATTCATGATCCAAACAGTCACTTGTGATCTTTTTTCACTGTATGTGTCACACTGTGAATGAAACACTATGGGATTGTTTAGTGTTTTCAACGTATTCCTGTTGAAGAAAGCAAGCTTCTGCCTCGGGGGTTTCTCTCATCTAAACAAAGACTTCAGAGGATCATTGTAAGAGCCTAGAGATCCAATGCTAGAGCTTAGCATCACTTTCTACTCGAAGCTGAATGTCTTCGTCAGTACGACTACGAGAATGTAAAATGTGTGGTATCAGGGAATAATGGTGCACCCCAGTGGTATTTGGAGTTAGAATTTTAAATTTTCCACTAACCCCAACCAGTCAAAGCAGATGGCTGCCACCTCTGAACCTGGTTCTGCTGGAGATTTCTTCCTGTTTGTTTCCTTTTTATTAAGAATTTTATATTTTCATAGCGCTTTGAGATGACTTTGGTTGTCATTTGCGCAATATAAATAAAGTTGAATTGAATTGTAGACCTCAAATCATACATATTATTTTCAGCAGTAAAAAGCCCTAGGGTGATAAAATGAAGGTGAAGCAAGTTAATGACTCTTGATGGTTCATAATTTGAAATAAATCAAAAACTTTTGGTCAGAAACCATTTGAATCCAAAGTCTCTCTGGTAGCAGAGGCAGAAAATTGCTTGAATCAATGTTTCCCAACCTTTTTTCTAATATGGTAAGTAACTCTTAATTTATGTTATACATTGTTTACGTCCACTGCCTCGGTTGATCCCTCACTGGAGTCTATCTATTGAGGTTGGGTCACAGGGTCAGCATCCTTAGCAGCGAGACACAGACTTCCCTCTCCCTGAGAGACATAGTCTCTCCAACGTGAGACTGGAGTCTATTCTAACTTTTGTGTATTTCTAATGTTTCACTTACTTTCGATTTTGAATTTTTTTCTTTGATGTACTTTATAGTTTTTATCATTTTTGGTGGCACATTAAATTTGACTAATGTCCTACTTGTCTTGTCATTTGAACCTGCTTATCCTTTTCTTGACGTTATGGCTTTATGAAGCTACTAACAACAGAAAAGGTGCAAAAAAAAACACTTAACACAACATACTTTGGTGTTTACTCTTAAAACTCATTTGTCTTACGGTGGAACACCACAAAGCATGTTGGGAATCCTGGGATGTCCTCTATCAGGGAATCCCAAAGTCAGAGTGATACAATGCAATTACAGGCCTGCCGTGGACACATTAGCACATTTGAATGAGTTCATGCCAAGTTATGAGGAAGAGTTAAGATTCTACATCAAATACATGAATGCTTTCAAAGGTCAAATTGACTTTGATCTCCAAACAAATCCTATTTGAAATTGAATTTCAACCATTGGTAAAATAATTCTTATTGAATATATGAATACATTATTTTCGATCATTTAAAATGTAATTATTTGAGAAAGAGAAATTGATTTCAAGGATCCAGCTTTATATTGACGTACTTCTTACCGGATGGTCCTGGAGTCAGTTTTAGCTCTACATTTTAGTTCCTTACTTTCCACATTATTTAAACTTTTTTGCAACTCAAGCCTTCCGACACTTACTACAGTACCATAATGCAGACAGAAATGTCCCTATTGGTAAATGTCAGCCTGCTATTTATAGGGTCTCGTTTTTTTGTGAACGGACGAGCCTCAGCTTGAGGTGGTGGCAGCTGCTGTCAGTCCAGCGATGTCAGAGTAACTCTGACATTGGTCTGAAATGATCGCAGGTCAGAGCCCTGCAAAACATCACAGAGGGAATCGTTTAGCACCAACACGCTGACAAGATGGGGGAAACAAAATCACAGATTATCACATGGAGGCCTGCGACACCCTACAAAGCTAGACGATGGCTAAGCCTCTGTGGATCAAGTGGACTTGTACTGGAGTTTCAATGCTTTAAGAGCTCGAGTGCTTCTGGCTTCATGGCTCTAGTGGGAGGAGGAAAAGATTTAAAGCTTGTGATGGAGCTGAAGGAGCCTGAGAGACAAATACAGATGGGAAAAATGATAGCGATCAGCCTTTAGGAGCTTAGATTATAGCTTTCGATGCTTCAGCCTCACTATATCCTTTACAGTTTGGCCTTTAAAAGCTTGATTCATAGGGAAGTGTATTAATGTAGAGCATAAAACACAAGTGAACGACACTGTTAAATGATTTAGGAGAGCTCCTCAAAGTATGGATTTTTTTTTTTTTTAAACTTAATTAAAAGTGGCTGCAATGAAAAATGTATATCAACTATAAGAAAGAAAATTCTGAATGGTTTTAACATGTATCCTATTGCTAAATACAACTGGGAAAAAATGTATTTCCAGAGAAAAAGCAAGCCAGAATTGGAAGAAATATGATTAAACAATTAGATGATTAAAGATTTAAATCTTCAAACTCAATTCTCCCAATCACTTCTTTTGAGGATTAATTTAGATTTGACATCAAAAGACACATGATGACGTCAGGGCAATGGTAGGAGCATCCCACCAGGGGGCCAACTGTTACCCTGGCAACATTTGTTTTCAACACAAGCAATGGGATTTTTTTTTTTTTTGGTTATATTCTTCAAAAAGTACCAAAAAAAAAAAGCACTTATGTCAGTGAGAATGGTTCAAATTAGTTCAGGTTTGCGAAAGTGCTATACAGCATTTCCACAATTATATATGACATTTAAAATTCACTCCATTATCCTTTATGGCAGCGTAAGCTTTCTGAAAGCATTTTTTTTTTTTTTTTTTTTTTTTTTTTTGTAGCACGGGCAAGTTAAAAGGCACCATTATTGTTAAAATTTTATTCACAAAAAAACTTTCTGGTCCAGGTTTTAGACATTATGCATTTCACTGCAGTGTGGGATGCAAAATGACTAACAAACAGCATTAGTCTAACGTTGCACACTCTGCTACACAGTACTGTGACCGTTACAAAGATCAAACCGTTAATCACAGGCACCGATTCATCATCAACAGATGTTTTGTGTTCATAAAAAGAGGCGATGAATCAAGCAGCGTGTCCCAGTGCTGCAGAGTGCCAAGCAAAGCCTCATCAAGGTGTCATTATTCTAGACAAAACTGTATTTCAACTCTGAGGAGATAAAAAGTCAACTTGGGTTGTCAATCTGAGATCAGCGGTCCAAAGTTTGTCAGCAGATAAACTGGGAGTGTTTATCATGTTGATGCACCTTTGATTATAATGGACGTGTCAGTCATGCCTCATTCATGAATCTCTATGCATATTCAAACGTAGAGGACAACACTCCCATCAAGAGTAATTCATTCAACTGAACATAATGCACATGTGCTGTATGTTCAAGGAGAACATGCAAACCCTGTCCACAGGTCAGTAGAGTTTGAAACAACAATCTTCAAAGTGTAGAAGTGATGCTAACCATTGCTCATCAACACAAGCATAAGTGTTAAAGGGAAATACAATATAAATAGGTGTGAATATACTTATGCATGTGTATGTTTGGACAGATGGATGCATAGTGAATTACATGAATTGGATAATTATACAGATATAAATCAATTTTGTCTCCTTTTGTAGTGTAAATAGGTGTATATTAAAATAAGATTTATGTATAGTATAGTACACACTGTGCAGTATAGTACTAGATATTACAAGGGGTGGGATCATATCAAATACTTCCTCCAACTCCTTTACAAACATGCATAGGCTTCACTTACCAGCCCATACCATAACCCCACCGCAACCATGGGTCACTCCATCCACAACGTTGACATCAGCAAACCGCTCACCCACACGACACCACACACGCTGTCTGCCATCTGCCCTGAACAGTGAAAACCGGGATTCATCCGTAAAGAGAACACCTCTCCAACGTGCCAGACGTCATCGAATGTGAGCATTAGCCCACTCATGTCAGGTCAAGACCCCTATGAGGACGACGAGCATGCAGATGAGCTTCCCTGAGATGGTGTCTGACAGTTTGTGCAGAAATTCATTGGTTATGCAAAGCGATTGTTGCAGCAGCTGTCCGGGTGGCTGGTCTCAGACGATCATGGAGGTGAAGATGCTGGATGTGAAGGTTCTGGGCTGGTGTGGTTACACGTGGTCTGCGGTTGTGAGGCCGGCTGGATATACTGCCAAATTCTCAGAAACGCTTTTGGAGACAACTTATGGTAGAGGAATGAACATTCAATTCAAGGGCAACAGCTCTGGTGGACATTGCTGCAGTCAGCATGCCAATTGCACGCTCCCTCAGAACCTGCGACATCATGTGCTGTGTGAATAAACTGAACATTTTTAGAGTGGCCTTTTATTGTGGCCAGCCTAAGGCACACCTGAGCAATACTTGATATGCCACACCTGTGAGGTAGGATGGATTATCTCTGTAAAAGAGAAGTGCTCACTAACACAGATTTAGACAGATTTGTGAACAATATTTCTGAGAAATAGGTCTTTTGTGTTCATAGAAAATGTTTTAGATCTTTGAGTTCAGCTCGTGAAAAATGCGAGCAGAAACAAAAATGTTGCATTTATATTTTTGTTCAGTGTACATTTACCTTGCCACCAAGAATAAGTGGACATCACCTCAGATTTAAGATCTGTTACTCATATCAATGTAAAGATTAAGATCCTTATTTGATGGCATCAAAACACCAAAGCTTCATTTAAACTTCACTTTAATCTGGATGTTATGCCGCGTTACGGCCTTTAATCAATAATTCAATCTTAATCTGCTTGATAGTTAAAAAAAGTCTCAAGTCTCACAGGAGCTCAAACCATTACAGACTTCTGTGGATTTATTTGTGCAAAATATTTTTTCTATGTGCTTCCCAGCCAGCTTTGTTTTGTTTACCCAAGTCTGCTTTGCAAAGCTGCACGGCTAATAAACTAAACTAATCAGTTATTGATGTTTTAATGAGGTGTTGCATTATTTAAATGAATAAATGGAATAAAACAAATGCTTCACAGATGAAACATTATCCTCTATAGCAGGGAATGGCTAGTAAAATGCCCTTTAGCCAGATATAGATTCACCAGATGCTTTTATGAAATATATGCAAAATCCATTGTATTAATATACTTAAGATTAATTATTATACAAAACAAAAGAATATATGTGTGTGAGAACTGGAGCATGAAGTCAGAGTTAATGGAAAGATGCAAGCAAACGGTAGTCCTTAAATATTTGTTAGAACTAGTAGGGTAACACGGGTGGAGAAGGTGGGATGACTTCAATACTCAATGACACGCATGTGTGCAGACAGACCAGGGAGCGACAGGAACTCAGAGAAACCAAAACCACAGAAACTACAACTAAACCACCTGTAACCTCATATGAAACTGAATACAAAAATACTCCTGAAACAAGAGCACGCAGAGTGCAAACCACTGCCAAGCACCAAATATCTCTGGACCAGTGATCCTGATCATGGTACCATGATCATTCACACTTTAAAGGCTTGGAAGAAATGTATATCCCCATTATTACCCCTACAATAGTATTGGCACCCCTATTTAAGAAAAACGAAAGAAAGAAAATCACAATGAAATGCGCAATCCAGATCAGATCTGGATGAAACTCCGTGGAATGATTAAGGAACCAACCCAACAATACAGAGTCAAACTTAATAAAGATCGGTCAGTTAAGAAAAGAAATATCAAATATCAAACTGATGATGAGAGAGCGAGATATCTGTTTTTCAAACTGATCCAGAATCAGATCTGGATCCCCTCCAAAATGTATCTAAATATTCCATAACATGAGGTCTATCTTTGGTTAAAATCTATTACGTACTTTTGAAGTAATCTTGCTAAGAGTCAAACGAATCAACGCTGGTAAAAATATGACCTATGCGTAGGTAAAACTCATGACATCCATTTTCTATCTGTCTATTTATCCATCTATCTATCTAGGAATCTCTGTCCGTGTGTCTGTGGCTCAAATAGCTCTGCGGTTCAGGGACAGACGGAGCTGAGACTTTCAACATGGCTGCTGCTTGGTTCAAGGGTGTGCAACGTCGGATTTGTTTGGACTGCAAATATACCTTTAATACATCATTTCTTAAATTCATTCTCAGAACAGCTCAATGTTAAGAAATGTGATGGTGATGTCACAGGTTCTCTTGAATAAAGCAAGTTCATTTGCTGATGATGATGATGTCATAGGCTCTCTCAGAGTCCCAAGCCCGGATAAAGGAGGAGGGTTTGACGTTTTAGCTAGCAATTTCACCCCACAAAAGAGTATTTAAATTAAATTTGATATTCTATTAAAAAAAAATATATATATATATATAATGTGGGTCATAAAGTAATAAGAAAAACAGTAAGGTCTTTTGCCTGCTTTCTGTCAAGTGTCTTGCGTTAACACGTGTTATGATTTGGCGCTATACAAATTAAGATCGATTGATTAGTGAAGTTATTTTGAGACGTAATGGCCTCTTTCAATGGCAAAACAAAAAATAAATAAATCAAGAATCAACAGAAGAAAGTTCATTTGTAGTTCTAACCATCAGCAAGCTGCAGATGTACAGTATGCTAGCCTATATTACAGTGCTAAATATATACATACTTCCTACGGGCACTGCACTACAACAAATCCCAATAAGTGACACATTTTTGTAAATATTGAGTGCTGTTTGCTGGAGAAAGAAAATGGTTTGTATGGTTATTAACAGTTTGCCAAGCCACTGATAGTGGCTCTGGTTCAAATCAAAGCCAAGAAAATCACAAGTCATAGCAAGACTTTGTGTTCTGAAAACTGTTTAATGCCCCAAACATTTCATTTGCTTTGACATTTTTCTGAAAAATCGAGAGCTGTATCTTGTGCTGTGCATGCAGACAGTAGCAGCGTGCCACTGGTGACCACCTCATTAAGGTGTTAATTGGGTTGGTTACCGGTGTCGTCCCTCACTGACCTTCGCAGCTAGGGCTCCTCTCCCTTAACAGCAGCCTATGTGCATATCTGTTAAGAGTCGGCACTACTAAAATATGTGAGTGGGCGTTTGAAGAAAATCAAAAGACATATAGGCAGGAGCTAAAAGGGTAGGACATAATTCCGAGGAGGACCGTGGATCTCCTGGGGATGTGGGGCGGGGATAAAAAACCGACAGGCATTTTGATGAGATGTTATTTGATTCCTGATTGATACAAGACCCCCCCCCCTCCCCCTTTAATTGGTCTTTGCAGTGAGAGAGATGGCTTCCAGGCATCGCTGTCACTCGATCAGATCTATGCTGATGGGTCGCGGCATCATCAATGACCTTTTAGAAAAATCAAGGCTCATGCGACGGAGTGCTGACATGTTGAACAGAGCAAGAAACGACAGTGAGGTTACAGAAATCAGGTTACCAAGTCAATTTCACCTCACAATTTATTTTGCACCACAAATCTATATTGAAATATAGTACAAATAGAAAAAGTACGGTGGCTGGGAAGTGTCAGGTGAATGCATTTACAGAAACGAACACAAATGCAAACAGGTCACAACACAAATGCAAACCGGCCACAACGGAAGTGCTTCCGACGGACCGGTATTACAGTCGGACGGGTATTATGATATGATAGCCTGATATGAAAAATATAAGAGTATCCTAATCAACTTTCACTTACTTTCATACGCGTTTCGATGTCTTCTTCTTGTTCTTCTCTGTTCTGGTGGGTTAAAAACATCTGCCAGAACCGTGTCCGTCTGTAATACCGGTCCGTCGGAAACACTTCCGTTGTGGCCATTTTGCATTCGTGTTGTGACCTTTTTGCATTTGTGTTCATTTCTTTAAATGCATTCACCTGACACTTCCCGGCCACCGGGTTTCCGCAACGGAAGTGTTTCCGACGGGTATACTGCTAATCCTGGCATTTATCTCTTATGGAGCAGGTTTATGGTGAGTTATTCATCATCTTGTTTCATCTGTCTGCATCATTTAAAGGTGTCTAACTTTAACTACTCCAGAGTTTTTACCACTTTATCTAGTTTTGTTGTATTATCTTCTTCTGTTGCCTCCTTTGCCATCTATAACTGTTAGCTTTAGCTCAAGTGAAGGTAGTCTTACCATGTATCCCACATATCTGAGAGTTTTGCACATTTTGCAACAGCAGCATGTTTTCTATTTCTCTTTTAGCTCCCCAAGGCCTGTTTTTTCTTTTTTGCATACTTTAGCTGTACTCTTCCATTCTACCCTTAGGTTGCACTGACTGAAGCAAGCAGCTTCAGATGGTATCAGATGTCTACTGAGATTATTTACCAAAACTATGAGAATAGAATGATTTTAAACACCAATTAAGAAAATTTTCAAATGTTGGAGATCAACCAATGAGCTTGTTGAGACAAACCCTTCACACCATCACTTGTCCCTCACCAAATGATGATGGAAACATTATTAGCTATGCTTTGCTAGCATGTCTTTCACACTTTTGACCTACAGTCCAAGTGCCATAGACAGAATCTAGACTAATTGTTTAACAATATGTTCCTCCACATGTTGCAAACACCAGTATAAACAGGCCTAACAAAAAGGCAAGACTCTAGACCTCAATCCCAATTTGACACTTGCGGAAAAGTGAACTTGATGCATAATATTTAATTAAAAATTACATGAATATTCACAATTTAGACAGATACTTGCTGCATTGCTGCACTTTTTCTAATGAAAATATGCTGCTTCATTAGTTTCTACTATATTCCTAAGCTATGTTAAAGCCACACCACGGACTTTGTGACCTAAAGAGTTAACGCGTAGGAGTTATTTTAAAGGATTCCTCAGGCCTATATACAGCACTTGACAGTATCAATGCTCCGAGCGGGGCTGCCCTCTTGCCCATGTAAGTTTGGAGAAGACGGGCCGTTGGTGGCCAGGTCATGTGACCTGGAGAATGCCTGGGGAACGTTTCACTTTACGGCAGACACGTGACCACAAGCTCTAATATATTCCTGGAGCAAAGGCTTTTGCAACTATTTTTCACTAAGTGGTGCTTTTTGGTCACTCATCGCTCGACTGATGCGATAACCAGGGAATAATTTGTGTGTGTGTGATTTGTCACGGCAAATTTGCGGTTGACCTCATTTGGAGACATGATTTATTGCTCTGGTTGAGTGATGGAGTCCAGGCGAGGCATTGATGATTTTATAAAAAAGGTTTATTATAAAACTAAATAAAAAAAGAGTACAAAGCTGGACAAAATTAGTGACCGCCCGGGTGGACGTCCGATGATCGAGTGGCACAGTTCTAACTCATCACGTATATTCCCCCTCAGTCCCCCTCCCTCCTCCCCCCAGGAGATAAAGAGGACAGGGTGGAGGTGAAAGAAGAGGGTGAAAAGAGACAGTTTCTTCTTTAGGTCAAAACAACCAGTTCTCTGGTATCTCCTGATTGTCGTGAGTGTTGGAGGTGTGTGCGTGTATGGTGTTTGTGTGTATGAATGGATGTGTATTGGGTGTGTATGTGTGACTATGTGAGTGTGTGTAGGCATGTGAGTGTGTGATGCCTCTGTGTCTGAGGGATAAGATGTGTTTTGGGAAGCTGACCTCGAGAAGAGAGCAGAAAACACGAGACAGCAAAAATGAAAAGTCTCAACTTAAAGCCTTAAAAAGAATAAGGTCTATGAGTAAATATGTTAATAAACATAATGAACAATTTTGCCCTGACAGTGTGTAGAAACGGTGACAGACGAGAGAGAGCGAGGTCTGATTACTTCTTTTCCTTCTTCTCTGGTCGTATGTTTACTGCACTTATCATAGACAGCTCCGCTTTTATGGTTTAAATGATCAACTTACAGAGTTACTAAAGGATGAGTTCACTCAGTAACCCTATTGTAGGCTTATTCAAGAAGTTAACCGCTTTAATTTTGCCCCGATAAATTGAGGAAGTGTTGTACAGTCCGCCGCTGCAGCCGTCTGCACTGTAGCGGGAGGGAGCAGGAAAGGGCTGCTGCCGCGGCTCTACAGAAAGTGAAGGACGGGAGAGTTGTCGCCTGAAGTCCCTTAAAAAGTTCACATTTTTCAACTTTGAGCGGCACGTCATTTACATTGATTTGAATGTAATCTAACCACTTCAGTCACATTCGGCATGTACACACCTTCAAGCATTTTGCGCAAGTGACACATTCCTACTTACATAAAACTAACTTTGCTTTTCTTTAATAATGAGTCGATCTCTCTTCAACCAACAGGTCAACTACTGTCTACTGTTGGTTGATTGTTGATTTTTGTGACAGTGCTGTGACGTTTGTAGCCACTAGGGGCACTTGACGTGAAAGTTACAGGTCTAGCGCCAAAAGTTACACAGTGTTGCTTTAAGAAATAATGTTCTAAACCTAAAGGAATTTGTTTGAAACTTGCTACTAATTGTGCTGTTTAGCAAAACTTTGTTGCAAAAATATTGAAAAATGAAATCGAATTAGCAATTAATTTCCCAGATTAAATTGTAAATAAATACAATGAACACTTGATTAGACAAAAAGCCATACAGCAACATCATAAAGTTGATAATATTAAAATCCTGAGATGTAGATTTACTACATTGATCTTTTTTATCTTCAACTCTTGCCAACCATCAATTGTCTATAAGCAGTAACCCAAACATGCAGGGATCACATTAGAGAAACCTAATTAAACCCTGAGGTAGCAAAGCAATCTTTACAAAGAATATGACATTTGTGTACACATGGCAGGAAAATCTTGGCCAGCTGTATTAAGTTTGGCCAAATCGGGCAACTGAGCCGATTCCAGAATAGCTGTCAGCCTAAGGTAAAAAAAAAAAAAAAAGTTGAAGTCCCCTCCTGACTGTCCAGTTGCCCAGAAACGTCTGACTGGCTGACCTGCCAAATCCATTGATTTTCCACAAGACCAATTACCCCAGCGTCAGAGATCTCACTCACAAGTCCCAGGCAGGATTCTCAGACTTTAATCACACATCAATGCTTGCCCCTCAGAGCAATCCCCCATGTTTATCCCAGCACCCCACCCTTTGCCAGCTCTGTATTGATTACTAACAGGTTTCAGACCTGTAGTGCGATTCTCCGCAATCTGCGCCCGTCAAGCAGTCATTCCTCTGACTCCCCTCAGGTTAGGAGAGCTACAGCTGGCAGGGCAATAGATGCTGAAAGAAATAGTGATGATTTCCGCATGAAGCCACCATTGATTTTTGGACATGCTGATGCCATTTCTCTCCGTCAAAAGAGAGATTGAGTAAATGATCTGGTCTTCATAGAGCAGCGCTGGCAGTTATGTAAAGCTGGAAGCGCAGAGTGAACACAGGTGGTTGATTTCCAGCCAGGCACATGGATTGTTGAGTTAGTGATTTACTCTTTGTTTTATGCTGTTCAGGACTGGTGAGAGACAAGTACATAACAGCAGCAAAGTATTTTGTAGCATTTATTGCATGTTTTGAATCTCATCCAAAATTGCTTGGGCAAGAGGTGCAGTTCACCTAAAACAGGAAGCCAGTTAATCAATGGACTAATGCATAGAAAGATTACCACAGACTTTTACTTCTAAAAAAGTCAGATATTCCAACATTGCATTGTGGGAGGACACCTATGAAAACTATTCCAATTCAAGGAAGAATAAACAGTAACTAAACCCTATGTTTGGCTGACCGAGCACTGGGGGGTTAAATTCAAAACAACGTCTTGATTATGGGCAAGGCTCCTGGAGCAGTTAAGACACACCCAGTCTAAACTATAAATTCGACAACAACAAAAAAAAAGTCAACAGGTGCTAGTTTTTTATAGAAAGGGCGGAGCCAACAGCGCCCATTAGTGACTTAAGAACCCACCAAAACATCACGAACTACCATTCTCAGCAAATAGCAAAATATGATTGTAATAGCCGGGTTTCAACCCATAGAGGGCAGTCACTCCACATTTTAAAACAAAATATGTAAAATTTTGTTTTGACTAACATGAACAATTGGAAAAGAATCAACCAAAAACACTACTTCCTACCCAAATACATTCGTTTTCAGCAGTTAGTAGTTTAGTTACCCTTTAAAGAAAGGGCTTAGACCCAACATTCTCCAAATTGTGAGGCAGTACATCCAACCATTACCCTATTAAATAGGACCATTAACCAGAAAATTACTTCACATATCCCAACTGTTTGTTGGGATATGTGAACTTTAAAATTAATGTGTGTTTTACTGAATCTGATTGCACAAGTTTATTTTGGGAAGAGTGTGTGTGTGTGTGTGTGTGTGCGCATTGGATGAGTCATAGTGGTTCTGGCATGGTTCAGGCAAGCTGGGTCTCAATAGGCTGAGTTTGGATCAAGTGGAGGAGAGCGGATGTGGGAACCTTTTCTCCTGTCGTCCCATCTGTTCTGCTCCGTCAGAGCCGCTGTGGGTTTGTGCTTTTATGAATTTTGTTTCATTATGAGAATTCACATTAAAAAACACAAAAGTTTGAGAACACCTCACTTTTTCCAGTTTTTTACTGAAAATTATTCATTTTATTGTGTCATTGCACTCTGAAATGAAAGCATAGAACAAATCAGCAATTTGAGTTGAAAAAGAAATCATGGAATCAATGAACAATACTGTTCACCTGATGCTCATGAGGGTCTGGTACCACAGTGTGTTCCAACACTGCTTTAATGCAGACAGAGGGGGTTGTAGGTAACCAAGAAAAGTTGGAACACCTGTAGGAATGAGTAGCACCAGCTTTCAAGGCTGATTCAACCTTCATTGCTGCAGAACAGCTTTAAATTGTTAACCCACTTAAATGTTCCCTGAAATAGGCCCATTTGTATAATTCTGAAATTTACATTGTTTTTTAGTTTTGTGCAACCAAACCATTTTTTTTTTAAACCTCTGGCTGTTCAGTACTTAACTTTGTACCATCACAAGTTATTCATTGGACTTGCACTACTTGAAATGTAATAAATAACTGGAAAATTAGGGTGTTCTACGACTTTTGTCCGTTAGTGTATATATACAGTATACCAACAAAGTAAAATTTTACCAGAAAATTAATGACAATAGTTTTATCAAGAAAACTTGTAATACATTTCCTTAAAACTCACATTTTAGTCATAGTTTGGGCTTTCTGTAGGCATTCACTCTGTCCCCAGATTCTTATTCATTCTCTTCCTTAAACCTGATATCTGGAGTTTCTGAGAAATGTATGTTTATGGATGATTCTTTTGAAATTCATAAAAATACCTAACTAGTATTTTACTATGGTCTACTGCCGGTGGTCATTCATATACATTAATGTACATAAGTCCCTCCTTCGTCCTATAGACCCTTATACAAATGGAAACGATCGCAGAGTGCGCCCAGCCAATAGGTTTCGACTTCATGTTTTTGAGTCTGTCAATCAAAGTGAATGCGGAACTGTGCACGGAAACAAGGCCGCTTACTCTTACCTGACCTATATCAATGCGACCCGATGCGACCTTGTTACTTTCCGCGATGTGCGTGCAGAAAAGTAGAAGCGTGGCTTCTGGTAGTTTGCTGAGGCAGGGGGAGGAACTGGAGCTGTTGAGGGCGGGTCATCGAGACGTCCTCAAGAGACTCCAGATATCAGCTTTAGGGTAATTTCCCTTTAAGAGATGACACTTACTCAGACCAAAAAAAGTACTTGATCCTTTTGGAAGTACTGACATGGCAGTGAGTGACGCTTGTTTTGAGTTTTAGTGACATGTTGAAGATTAAGGGGGAATAAACAACGTAGACTACCATAACATAGTTCATCCAGATGTACTTTAACATTTAGGATATGATTATATTTAGCTTATAAACATGGGCAAACCATCTAACCTTATTATACATTGAAAATATTTCAATGTTTTTCAACAGCATTTTACCCCTTATATTTGCTTATTTTAAGTGTCATGTCCTAACCTTCCATGACCTAAAATAAAAAAACAAATAAAGTTTTATGATGAACTAAATCTTCACACAAACCTCATGGAATCCACTTGTTGATATGCATCATAATACCTGATAAAAAGGTTCCTTGAAAGTGTAATATATCATGAGTATCATCTGGATTGCTTATTTAATGATCAGGGTCAGACACGCACTAATGTGCTGTACAAATCTGGCCTTAACATTATATTCAGAAAGGAGACACATTTATTGATAGAGTAACCACAAAGTTGAATGATTGAATGGGAAAGACAGTCACATGAAATGTGTTTGGTTGGACATTAACTACCGTATAAGTTATAATTCCTATAATATCCAAATGTCAGCCCAATGCTACTGTATGTCACCAAATGAGAGCTCTGCAATCCCCAATACACCAAAGTAATTTAAAAACAAACAAAACAATAGTTTAGCTTGTAGATGTTTGCAAGATGCTGAAGCTCAATAACTATTTTTGCTAAAATTGGATTTCATGCACCAGAAATTGCTTCGATTTCCTTTTAAAACTTAATTAGTTTCATGGTTTGCTACAAGTGCTATAGCAACAGTTTAAAAAGAAAAAAACCCACAAAAAGCTATTTTTTTGTTTATTATTATTTAATTCCTAGTTGTTGGTTTGGGAGTTTGCGATTGAGTGTTTAAGGTCAATCATTTGTCATTTTTACCCTTTTTCATGTTAGCTAAACTGAAGGCAGTGAGCTAAAACAGGTCTCACGCTAGGTTTGTATTTGTCACTGTCAGCTATATTACCCTGACTGAAGGTTATTGATGATTTATGAATGTTCGATTGATAACGGTTGCAGTAGCAATACATGACCAACAAATTGATCTGTTATGAAGAACATGCTGCCCCCAAAACTAACAGTAATGAAATGCCATTCCATCATTTCACAGAATATCCGCTAGGATTTATACTGCAAGCATTGGAAAGCGTCTCATAGGTGCTCATTTTCAATGTTCATTCACTACACATGCATTTAAGGATTCGTTTTTTTTAAACATTTCTAAGTTTGAAGTAGGACTGTATTAGACCTGTTGAATATATGATGAGTGAAAATGGAAATAAATGAAACTTCTACAGGGAGAAGAGACATGGAAAATCAGTTTTGTGATAAAACAAGAATAAAAGTGTCAGGTATATTAAAACATTGTAGGCTAGCGAAATAGTATTCAGAGTTCGGTAGTTAAAGCTGCAGTTCGTAGAATCGTGAGGTGCTCCACGCTCCCCTCTCCTGAAAAACTCACCGGTCTTCTTGAGAACAATTGTGTGCATGCTACGCATTTGGAGATTAATTGATACGAATCGATATCTAAATACAAACGAGTGCGATGCGAGTATCGATTCATTCAGTGTGCATCGGTCACTGCGTGCCTGCATCGATAAAATCCACGGCTGCATCAATTTTTTTCATTAATCCATCCATCCATCCATTTTCTGACCTGCTTGTTCCTGGTTTCAGGGTCGAATATGGATATTGTTCTATTGAAAGTGTCACTTTAAGTGACTCATTGAGACTGATGTCTTACTGTTCACTGTTTAAAGAAGTTGCATAAAGTGATACATAGAGAAATACTAGTAGAGATTAGAAGCAAAATGGGCACTTTTTTGCTGCTTATAAGGTATACAATACATCTTCTGCCTCTAGTACCATACTGAATTGCAGCTACTTATTTACTATTTAAATTTTTTTGGATAATTGAATCACCATCAATTCAATATCAAATCATATCAAATCGAGAACAGGGGCGAATTATATCGCATCATGCCACCAGAGGATTCAATGTATCGCTAATGTATCGTATCGCTAGTAGTGTATCAAGGTGCATATCTAATCGTTGTCAGCAATGGAGATTCACATGCCTAGTGCACCCGCACCACTGTGGAACTCTTTGCAACATTTTACTCCATAGAAACTAGTAAAAAATGTAAGGACTTTATCTTGTGTTATTGGAGAGTTTTCTGATGTTTTAGAGACATGAGAGCACGTACCACTGCTGTTGTGAGGACAGTAAGAGGCTCAGAGCTGCTCCACAGACACAAGCAGCCGCTCCTCCACCTCCTGAGCTCAGCTGATCAGAGCAGACACATTTAACACTGCAAATGAAATGGATCTGTCCTCTGTCTCCACCTTAGACAATGTTTCTCTTAGGTTCACAAGCTATTTATCCCATCAGTTATTACTGTCTCTCTCTGACTCGGGGCAGAATGAACACCAACTGAAAGCGGATCGTGCGCACACGCCGAGTCAGAGGGACCTCCGCGGAATCTGTTCCCCCTGAACACGCTTGTGCCTTTATTCTGTTGCTTCTCCGCCTCGGTCTTCATTTTTTCTCTTGATTTATTGTGTAACCGCTGTGCCAAAAGCCACGTTAGAGACTTATGCTTGAATAGAATGCCATGGGACTGTCCCTACTGTCAGATTGTGAACGTGCATTGACTTCTGACGCGCAGCCCGAGTAGCCAATAGTAATGCTTAAAACAGCTCATGGAATCGCTCTGTCGGTAAAAAGATCTCCAATTGGCTGAGCTTTAGAAATACAGGAGTGCGACACTTCTGTATTTCCAAAGCTCATTTTACAGGACCAAGACAAAGAGAAGAGATTGACTGTCCACTCAGAACACTTTCGATTACAATATGCTCAAAGATGATCATGGATTTTTGACCAAATATCACCAAAAGAAAATGACATGTTGCAGCTTTAAAGTGTAGTTGTAGTATTTGGCTGCTGCTTATGATGTCTCAGGATTATTTTTCAGACTGTGGTAGAAAGTTTGATTAGGATTACATTCCATGTTCAAATTTAACCAAAACACTGAAAGACATACATTATAAACAAATTACAGTAGCAAATAAATACATGAAGATTGAGGCAATAGAGTAAAAGGTGATGCATCTTCTCCTTGTAATAATTTGACAGAATATCATGGAGTGGGGAATGCATACGACAAGATAAGAAGACAAAAAACCATGACAAATTTACCTCTATCTTAATGCCTCTTCTCACCACACATGTATTCACACACACGGTATGTAATCCCTCCTCCCCAGAGTCCCTCCAAACAGGTGACATCCTGTGCTGTTTCTGGTTTGAAATAATCTTGTACAACAGATGGGTCTTTTTGCCGAAGCATGCCAGCAAGCACTGCAGGTTCTCATGGCAGCGAGAATACAAATGCTACTCACGCCAAAAGAACAGCCCAACAACAAAAAAGACAAAACAAAAACGGTTCATCATCTAATTTCCCATTCTAGTAAGAATGGCAATGGCTGCTAGTGCAGATCAGTGATCAGTCGAGTGCAATTGGAGTAGAGTTGGATGACTGCAGCAACAGGTAGGTGGATGTAATGTGCAAAAGACTAATATTCATTTGAAGGCAGGCAGTCAACACAAAAATCAATTGCACACACCTTCCCTGAATACTAAATTATGTGGACGCCATATTTGAGTCTTCTGACGCAAAAAGGTATTATTTTGGTGATTGGAAAGGAGAAACGAAACATATGAACACTGCAACTTTCACACCTGACACTGCTGTTAATCCCTCTGGGAGCCTTAATTCTCTTTCCTGCATTGACTTTTGGTGTACAGTATGAAATTAACTCAAATGTCAAGTTCCTTCAAACTCAGTCACAATTTTACGAAAGAAATCTTGCAACAGCTTGAACCTGAAATTGGAACCGCCATCAGACTTACAGTAGTGATCCAAGATTAGGTCATTTTACCAAGTCCCCTCTTTGGGCTGAAGGCTTTCCCTTACTGACGCATTGGATTAGGTTATTGTATCATTGTCTTATAGCTGTAACTTAAATGTGCTTTGGCATGTGACCCAACATTTAAATTAGGAATGCACCAAAATGAAAGTTCTTGGCCGATACTGATAAGCTTTAGAATTTGTTTGTTCAGATAGTTTGTCTCATTTGGGAGATGTAAACACGCAAACAAAGTCTAGAGCAGATCAGGCGGCGAGTTCTAGAGCAATTTGTTTTGCCGGATTTGGAGCACCTTCAATCGAAGTCTAGAGTGATTCAGGTGCACAGGACCAAGCACAGGAAGTGTTGAAGATGACAGAGTGCACTGTATCGTGGATGGACAGAAGATCCAAATGTGGCATTAAACAAAACACAGAAGGCACGAAAATGTGTTGCTGCTCCATGAATACATGTTTTGAAAGAACAATTTTCTCTCACACACTCACTTTGACCAATTGACAAGATGCTCTTCTTTTCATGTCCATTTGTTTGCCCAAAGATGTCTCTACTCAAGTAACGGTGCCCTCTAGCGACTAACTCATGCAACTGCATCAGATGGGTCAAGGTGCAATCAAGGTGATAAAATAATCAGCTGTTCTCAGCCCATTCGGCCTAAGCCCTGGACCATACCGGTGTGAAGTAACCCTAAAGAGTTGGAAAACTGCATGTTCTGTAACCTTGGATCACCTGAAAGGAATGCATGTGATATTAAACACTGTGTCAAAGATGAATCGATTGATTTGTGATGGTCACAGAGACATCACGTCTGTTCTATAATTAAAATTTACTTCATCAGATATACCTTGAGGGTGTTTTATTACATGGGGCACAAACTCTCACAGGGATTGAATGCGGAATGGATTGGCCGGTGTTGAAGGTCACTCATCGTGATAAATGAACAAATTAGGGCAGACGTTATTGAATGCTGAAAGATTGATTGAGTAATGATGTCTATTTCAAAAATTAAGGTGAGTTAACTCCAGATCTAAAGGCCATTCCTTTACAACTTCATTCAGGAGCTGCTGTGCGAGAATACATGCTGCAGGAAAAAAAAAAAAAACCTCAGTGCATCCTAAATTTATCACACCCCTTGAACATCTATGTGTTCTCTGCTGAGCCAGCTTTGAAGTTGGAGAGGTTTTGTGAATGCTAAACAGCTTCCCAAACTTTGGGCACGATGAGGAAAACCCTCAGTGTGTTTCTTTACAACCTTTTCCTCTGAAACTTGACAACTTTTACCATCTTTCCTCTTTTAAGATACTTTCCTTTTTCGTCCTTCACCCATGTTTCCTCTGTCTCATTCTGTCCCTAAATCCTTACAATATTGCCCTCTGTGCGTTGCTCAGTTGCAGCTCAGTTGGTGCCAATGTGTCAGTAGGAGATGCTCCATCATAACCAGTGTGTGCGTGTAAGCGTGTGTGTACGATTAGCATGGACATCCATCAACTGCAAGCATGCAGCGTTCCTATAGCTGTCACAGGGATCTCAGTCGAGCTTGTCTGCATCAATTATGTGTTTGTGATAACTGGGACATAACCACACACATATATACACATCCCAAGTATAAAGTAAGTATCCCCCCCCACACATACACAAATGGTATAGATACCAGTCACATAAGGAGATTGTAAAGCTCCGTATACTCTTAAACTCATCTTTGTATCTGCGCTGTCCATGATAAAGAGACAAGAGGGGGTTTGGCATTGAAGCTCAGCAGAGCATAACACAAAAATGAAAAAGTAGCCTTGTTAAAAGCTCAAGCAACTCTGCCTTCCTCTGTATCTTCCACTAATGGATGGGTAAATTTAGAAATACCGTCAAAAGAGAAGCGAGCAGAGCCGAGGAAATGGTTTCAGCCTGAGGAATCTTCTCCTGTTTGAGCGTGGGATTGTAAAGAGCTTTCCATAATACGCTGAAAGGGAGTTTAAAAACAATAACAATGTGCTCAAAACATTTTCATCCTCAGCAAAAGGGAAGAAATACTTCTCAGTAAAAAAATATCTAGTGAAGATGCAGGAAGTTTAAAACAAACTGATGGTGGTGTGGTGGTTAGCAGTGATGATACATGTTGGGATGAAAACGGCAGAAGAGTAAAAAGGACCTGTGGGGGATGATCTCATCATAATGACACTCATCCTAATGCGCCATCAGGAGTAATGGCTTTTGGATGCTTCTCTGACCAGGCCTCCAGCTATGGGATTTAATGATTTATTGACAGTGGCATTCCTCGTGGCTATACCGCCAAATAGGAGTTTCTGATCACGCCATGGTGAAACCATTCCATCACTCCAATAGAACATAAACGCTTCCACAAGAATATGTCGCACGGGAACTCAGAGCCATCATACTGCATCAACGGAAAGCTGCTCCGATTTCATTTTGAATATGTCGTTTATAATTTTAATATATACACAGATCAGTTATATCAAGGGGAAAGTAACAGTGGGTAGTCATTGTTACAGATTATGGGTTGGTAACTGAATGAAAACCCGGCCATCAAACGTCATGAATTAGTAATCGGAGAGGTTAGAGTGTCAGGACCAGATGACTCCATTAGATCATCTTCAAAATTGACTGGAACACTATACATAACACTTAAACTCATTGGCCTCAATGTTCCCTGTCTGTAAGCCTATTCTTCAATCAATCACCTTCCTCCTATACCCTGCCCCATCCTCCCCCACTTTTGCATGTCAATTTCCCTTCTCCCTTTCTTCCAGAAACATGTTTTTCAACAAAATGTATGAATTGCATTAAATTGTCCCTTGCTAACTGCCAGGTTGATGTGACGGGTGAAGAGCTTTGCACCCATTTGCAACACGTGGAAACAGCAGGAGTAGCGTTTTGATGAAGGTTTAAAAATCAATGAAACCAAAGGTACTCAGGGCAAAACCAAGAACTCAGACACAAACCCTAAGGTACTGGGACAGGAGACACGGAGAGACAACTGGGAACACGAAAAGTGATGATCCAAGACAATTCACCAGCAAACGCACAGTGCTCATGCACACCTTAAATAGTAAGAATCATCATAAAGATGGATTTCGTCTGCGACAGAAACAGAGGGAGATAGCTCTATACATGGTCTCTGGATTTTCCAGACAGCACAGGGGATAGCATACACAAAGAGACTATGACCCACACACAGACACAGAGACAAACCAGAACATACTGTAAGAACCGCATAGATCAACAAAATCAATGTACAAGAACAAATGCAAAGAAAAGGCCATGAGAGAAAAAAACCCACCGCTGTTTGTGAACATGAGAAACAAACACTACACACAGATGACAGGTTCTGACTTTACCATACATTCTTTTCACACTTATCTGTAAACATTTAATTTCCCATTTACCTTCTTTCATCGAACCTAGCCACCTACATTAAATTCACTTTTTTTCAAATTCTTGCCTGTTTGAATAAATTAAATACATTAAACGTTATTGTGACAACTGACAACCCATGCGTGGAAAAGATTACAAAACTGGTGCACTCGGCCTGAAAATTAGATTAATTTTACACTCAATTTTTAATCCTAGATATAGATTTATTAAAAGTTTTAACATTATTGCATTTTATCATTTAAATGACTGATTCATCTTATCATAACCATTTTGTGTAACACATTTTTACCATGTGTGTCTTGACCCCTAGTGAACCCCTGAGCAGAGGTGTAAAGAGTACTGATATATCCTACTCAAGTAGAAGCATGTCATACATAAAATACTCAAGTACAAGTAAAAAAGTAGCTCAATTAAATAGTACTCAAAGTAAAAGTTACTGGTTACTTTCACCCCCCAATGTATATTCTTGGTAATAAATCTTGCCACGGTTCCGTTGCATACAGTAAACATCTCATGTACAATATAAACTTAAAAAGAGACCAAATCTTGAAGAATTGGAACTTAAATTATTTTACACAAAGGTATTAAGGTATTAAGTAAGGAAGTTGTTGTATATGAATTACAATCTTAACACGCTAGGGTTAGGATTAGGGTTAGGATTAAGGTTAACCCAAACCCTAACCCTAACCCTAACCCTCTTTGAACTGCGAGATAGCCATTAAGTGTATAATAAGGCAATAATGAGTACTTAATCAGACATTAATACTACAAATTAAGAGTCAATATGTTACTAATGCTAATAAACAACTAAAGGTTAATAGATGTTCCCTAAACTAAAGTGTTACCAAAATGTACAATTATTTTTTTAATTAATTAACACCAATGAATTCAATTCAAAATAATAAAAAAAAAAAAAAAAATCAGGTTCTAAGTATAGCTGCATTTATGAACTCACGTGGTGCATTACGTTTAATGTGGTTGGTCGGCTATGATGTGATGCATTTGATTGTTGTCATATCATTTTTTGTAGTTTCAAAATGTCCGTTGATCATTTTAAAACAAAAAAAATTTACTTAATATCTGTTGGGTGTAAAATGTAAGACATTACTTTCCTTCATTTGACGCTCGACCCATAAAAGCAACTCAACTACAGTAATGTGAGAACTTGTAATCCATTACTTTCACCTCTGCGCCTGAGGCTGACTCAACGAACCCCTGGGGTTCAATCAAACCAAGGTTAAGAACCACTGGTCTACATCGAGCCTATAGGACAAATGGGATTGTCTCCAGTAGTCTATGCCCTGTGACCGTATACAGGATAAGCAAGTACAGATGACAAGAAAATTAAATATAAAGTTAACTTTAATTGAAAATGTAAAAAATACTAAGCATGTGACACTTGTTGTGACTTCTTGGGAGAACATGCAAACTCAAAGAAAGGACCACTCTGGGAGACAGCAGAGATAGTTCCCACTAAAACCTTTCAGGGTAAGTGTGTATAGAAGATAGCTGGATAAAGACTAAGTGAGCTGCTGTGGAACAGAGCATCTGAGCACCAGTCTTGTGCTGGAGCTGCTGCATGTGTCCTCAGGGACCGCAGCAGCTCCCAGGTGTGCTTACGGAACACTGTTGAATTAGGACATGCAGGAGAAAAAGACAACCATTGCTTCACTGCAAAAGAATTCCACTGTTGCATGTGTAGCACATCTGAATCACACATCCTGGATGCAAAACCAAAACTGGTCACGTTTGGGAAGAAAACGGAAAAGATGTCTGTGTTTTAATTCACTCCCAATGATTGTGATGGTTTCAGCAACAGCCTGCTGCATGCCCGTCTCCCGCCTGCCGTGACACAATCAGGCACAAAGACACACCGAAGCCATGCAAAAGGGATTTTTACACTCCCAGACAAAATGAGATTATTTACTGCTATTGAGATAATTCCAGGCAAGCGCTCATGTTGTGTCTCGGCCCTGCTCGAGAGCAAATTGCACTTCTACCCATCCAATAAGAGAGAAAGAAAATGAGATAAAGAAATAAAGGAGAATGTGAGTCAGTTGCTTGGTTTCACCCACTGTATGAGCTTGTTCGGGACTTGGCCATTATTCAAATTTATTTCTTCCTCCCCGTTTCCTCATCCCTGCACATGTCCTGTGTTAGTAAAAATGAATTGTCTGCTCAAGTGTACTTTGAAATAAACAAGCAGTAGTGCTTTCAATCCATTTTTTTTTTTTTTTTTTTTTCTAGAGTTGGAATTGCAACGCCCTGCCAGTGGCCACTTTAGCACTTGTTTGATAAGTGGTTATTGTGGGCTGGAGATGATACAGCAGCAGGCAAACATCCTGTCCTCCCAACCTCATCATAAACACCACAGTTCATCTTCTTAATGTCCCTCACGGTGAATCCGAGCGAATTAACCACAGACTGTGGCTTACGCTAACTTAGTTAACCCCTTTTCATCATGTTTCAAGCAACAATTCAATCTCAAACTAATCTCAAAGCACATAGCAGCTCTCCTGGTAGCATGAAGACACGCTCGGAACACAGAAGTGAGGTGTCAGTTTGGAAGAACACATTCTGGATTGGTATTCAATGACGTCTATCTACAGTTTCTGTGGGACATGCTAATTAAAAGATCGGCAGCTAGGTAATGCAGTCAGTGGAGTACGTGGTATCACTGACTACTCCTGTGACTTTAAATAGCAGCAATTGGATTTTAATCTGTGTATCACTGATTAGTCATTTGGCTCCCCAGTCGCTGTGTAATTTGTTCCACAACAAAGCGGAGTAGGCACGTGTCGACACACTTAGAGTACGCACACACCTCCCTTAGACACACACAAATGAGCATGTGTGAGTGTAAAATGCAAGCGATTTTTTTTTTTTTTTTTTTTTTAAATCAATTTAATGGATTGGGGGGTGGGTCCCAGGATGGCTTTTCTTAGCTATTTAACAGGATCTTAGCCCCCTCTGTTGGCCATAAAGTGTAAAACACAGACCTAGATGATTTATCAGAGGCCAGTGACATGCAGTCAGAGTATAGGCAAGGTAGGCAGTGCCTACCCAAGGTTGAATTGATATTTTGATTATTTGTTTTAATTATAATATAATTATAAATTATTTATTTTTCAATTTCCGATAGCCTACAACACCTATAAGTTTGAAAGTGTCAGCATTTTGTGCTTTTCGTAAAACATCGCTATTTCCTAACCGCTGTAAGGCAGGAGGAGGCCACACCCCTTCTCAAAGGCACATTGCTGCTCTGCCTCTGTTCCCATAGCGTGTTTTTATGTGTTTGCGCATGCGCAGTCAGTTCCCCAAAATGACAACCATTTACGTCCAAGGGCAGCTCTCTACGCTGCCTTTGGACGTAACCGCGCTATGCTAAATGCTATACCTAAGTTCACAGTGCATTAGTGAATTGATATCACGTAACCGCTGCTGCTACGTTCTCTAGCTAGTGGGCGGGATAACACTACAGGCAGGATGACAGCGCTAGAGAACTTTTTTTTTTTTCACTTTTTTAATTATTTTATATTAAAGGAGTTTAACACAATTGTATCAATAGTGTCCCAACATGTAGAATCTACTCACATAAATTGAGGTAACAGTTTCCAGTCAATCTTTGGGAGTATATTTTAATTAATTTTTTTTCGTGTACAACAACTCCCATTCTCATCCATGAATTATTCAGAAAATTCGGTAAAATGCAGCAGGAACTTCCAGTTAAATTGAAGCCTATAATTAATTTGTGCCATGGAGGATTAATTCATGGTCATGCTTTTTTGTTTGCCTTCAACATTCAAGTAACTGGAGTATTAACTGTGATTCATTTTCCTGTCAGTGTCTTTCTATCCGTGTGACAATTAAGTTAATATTTATTCGTACGTACAATAGTGTAACAGTAACAACATACTGTTGCAACATGGTGTAACGTTGCATCATTGGATAAGAGATTCAAGATGAAACGCCATGAACAGGATGCCACTCCTAGTGTAAATAAATTATTGAATTTAGTGTTTTGAAAACAAACTTGAAGCAATAATTTTCCTTTTTTAAAAAAAAAAAAAAAAAAAAAAACATTCCAGGTTCAAACACTGCAAAGCATGCTGGGAAAGCTGCACGTCGAATGTTTAAATAAAATTGGTTTTTTTGTTGTTTTTATAATCATCGCTAATATATAATAATTGACTAGAAATGGCAGATTTGACCCAAATGTTACTTTACTTATTAAGACAACGCAGAACGTCCTTTCATGAAGGAGCCAACAGGACATCATCATCTGCAAACAGCATACGTGATATAACCAGACACCATTGAAGCTTTAGAGCAGGGCCATTCAATTTCTGCCCATATTTGAAATTGCTATTTTGAATTTTTTTTTTTTCTTTTTTAAGATAAGACTGTACAGTGATTTTTAAAAAAAAAGAAAAAGCTGATTACAGGGTTACATTATTTTTCTCGAGTTTTGAAGGATTGTTTCAAGGCAGTGGAAAATGTAGTGTTGATCGTATCGTCTGAGTATGTCGTTTCTGTCCAATTTTGTTGAATTTATATTGTACTAAACTGTCTGAAGACATTGCAAAACTACTTTAAGTGTTTATTTTGCACGGTTATGTTATTGGCATATTTAAGTTCATGCACTGCAACATGAATGATTAGATTTGGCCCATGGCCCTCCACCGCAAATAATTTTTGGCCCTTCTATTAAAGAATATGGGCTTTAGAGCATACTCATGCAGAATTATTGACATAGGCCTATATCTATGATACTGAGACAAATAACACAAAATATTAGCTTCTGTCAAAACCAAGGCAGCTTATTGTCTTCATAGAATTTGTTTTTTAATTAATTTGATTATTATTTGAAATATTACTGCATGTAAATGATTGATTCTTTAGTCATAATGCTCAAATAACACTCATTTCTACATGGTTTTGGACTCTGTGGAAGGATATATGAATACCTTGAGAGGATGTTACATCGGGAGAACAGGCAAACTCAGTAAGGAAGCACGACTATAATATGATTATGTGAAATAGTTATATATAGATTATCGTACAGTTATCTGATGTCTGTCATTTAAGTGACGTTAATGAACATTGTTTTCTTCCCAAGGTGAAAAAGGATTTGTGAATTATCTTTATTAAGGTTGAGTATTGTGAAGACGTATTGTTAAAAATAAATAAATAAATAAAATATTGAAATAAAATACATTCAGGGCCATTAAAAGGATGTAATGAGCTAAAGTTTCCTCTAGATGGCAACAACACAATACACAGTAACAGATTTTTGTTCAATGTTTGGACTTGGACAGTCACAAGTAATTATTCTTTCCAAAAACACTACAATCTTGTATGTGTGAAGTACAGATACTACGTTCAATACAAGTAACAGTAACCTAGTCAAATTACCCAAGTACTTTTTATTCAATTACTTCTATACTTTTGTTTAAAAATAATTAAAAATCTTGAACATAATTGTCATAATTATATGAGCAATTAACAATACACTAATGCACTGTTACATGTTTATCTGTACAATAGTTATCCAGTACAACTGAATAACACTGCAATATTGCACATTTCATTAACTACCATAACATTTAGGTTTGTGTTAACTTATTAAGAAACCGCATCAAACTATATCACCATATTTGACAGAATAAACAAAGGGCTGTTCAATAGCATTCAATAACATCTAATAAATAATGGAAAGAAGTCTGAGTTAATAAATGCAACTTTTGTTGTGTATTGGAAAACGAATCATTGTTTTTACCACAAATCACTTATTTCCCTCACTTTTAGTTGGATGTAAGCGTAACATGTTATATTTAACAAAAAACGAAAAGAAAAAAAACTGTAAATAATGCAAGGCTCACTTTGGTTTAGCTAACTAGGAACAGTTGTCTGAATAAATGAAACCTCAACATATTATACAAAAAGAATCCTGCTGGAATTACTATATGGAAGTCAAGGAAACTTCAAAGGAAACTTCAAAGAAAACCTCAAAGCGATCAGCAGATGCCTCTCAAGAAGATTGGCAGTTGTTAGTCAAAACATGTCAGGAGATCAAAGTGGATTTCGAAATGAACAGTTGTCTGAATACTGTAAATGAAACCTGATGCATACTAATCAGAAATAATCTTGCTGGAATTAGCCAACTATATTTGATCTTGCTAGCCTCAAAAAGCTGTTTTTATGATATACAAATCAATTTATTCCTGATAAACCTCAGACATAAGATAAGGGCACAGATGGAGTATCTTTATTATAAGTGACTCGATCGCCTCTACCTGGTTTGCTCCTGCACTGACGAGCTTCAGGTATTACAGTAGGACATGAAAAAGCCATACACACATTAACACAAATTGTTTTAAGGGAAAACGTGAGCCGACATGACCGAAAAAGTAACGAAGGCATCCATAGAAATGTAGTGGAGTGAAAGTAATAATTATCGTCCAAAACATTACCAATTAACAATGTGTCCATATTGAGGTGTTTAAATACTTAAGTGTCAAAAGAGAGAAGATTAATGGCTTAGAATTCAACAGCAGGAAATAACTAATTATCATCACTTGCCCTGAACTGCCCTTCAGTGCCATCTGTTGTCTTTATCACACTAAATTATGTGACACACGTTTACATTATGAGTTACATTGTCATAGTTTGATTTATAGGCTTTACAGATTTTTTTTCTGCCTCATCCATTATTCTAGACTGATTGTATTACCTTACTTAGAATGTTCATGTACATACTATTTAATTTAAAGGTTCACCTGCACTACTCATCACTGCTCTATAATCTCATCTTGTTATTGTTTTCTTGTTATATTATTTTATTTAGTTTTGCACATATTAGTCTAACTACTGTTAGACTAATATGTGCAAATATATATATATATATATATATATGTATTTTTTTTTTTTTTTTTTCTTTTTTTTTCTTTTTTCTAGTTGATTGTTATTATTTAATGTTTACATTATTAAAGAGAGCACAGTTCACCAAGTCAAATTCCTAGTGTGTATAACATAAATTACATGGTCAATAAAGCTGATTCTGATTCTGATTATTTCTGGAATTTAAAAGCCATTTTTACCCATAGAATGGATTCCCTTTGGCATTTTACCCACCATCCATTGTCTGCACTCAAAAAACCAAATTAAATGATCTTTGATATTTTTCCTTTTTTGGATTCCATCGTCAAGCTTTCAGTCACAAAGGGCAAAACATAAGGGGAGGGGGAATCATGCTTGGAAAGGATTTCCACTTTCCTCTTAACATTTTAGTAGCAGCAGTCTTTTTAAAAAATGATCCATTCCTCTTATTCCCATTTTTTGGATGAGATTATCCATTCACATATACACTCCCAAACAAAATATTGATGTTAAATCAGGATACAATCAGCCAATGCTGGCTTTTGCTCGAGAGACACTCCACGCTTCACAAACCAATTACTTCGGTGGAGTTTTTTTTTTTTTTCCCACAATGTCACCAGACGATGTTAATGAGAGCGGCAGCGAGGTAGATATCTAAAAATAGCAGTTATGAAAAGGTGTCGGACCAACATCTCAACAGCTTTAAGCAGATAAGATCAAACTAGCATTCGTGTGTAGAATGCGAGAAACACACACACTTATATCAGCAACAGTTACAATCTCTGCTACTTCAAGTGTCATTGATGTCAGACTCTCTCAATCAGTCCATTTCTTGTTCTATCTCCTTTGTGCACTATGAGGTTAGCAGCTCTCGCTAACCTCCTGAACTGCTTGAGATTACAACCCTGCTGATGCTGATTGCTAAAGAGCCAATTTTCCAGTCAGGGAGGCAAATTGAAGTCACCAAAAGTGCTGCCTGAAGGCTTTTGTTGTACCACAGGTAGAGATTATACTGCAGTAAATGTAATACTCTCATATTACCTCTTTACAAAAAAAAAACCAAAACCTTAATGTTAAACCCACTGACAACAAAACACAGAGTTGTCTTAAAACATTCCATTCCTCGACCATTTAACTCTTTATTGCTGCCACATCTCCCACCAGGGGGTTGCCAGGAAACTGCGATTCTTTCAGAAGTCGGGGGCGTATCTGGGCAAGTGGAGAGGTGGATGAAGGGAGAGGCTGCTGAAAGTCTCATCTTTAGCCTTTTCACCCCCCCCCCCCAGCCCCCCATTGACAGCCACACAATTATCTTATTGTATTTTTTTTCTCTGGCAACAAAAACTATATTCAACAGCCCAGGGTTTGTTCAAAGGAGTTTAAACTCTTTTGAAAAAAAAAAAAAAAAAAAGTGTCTCAGTGAAAATATGTTTAAATAAAGCCACCAGTGACAGGATCAAAAATCCATATTTCCTCTGGCACGTTGGTGACTTTAACGGATGAATAAAGGTTTCTACTGAACGAATCTCACGCCATCGTGTCCTTGACCTTCATCAGCATGAAAATGAGCAGCAAAAATATCTGAAGGTGTCATTGCTGCAAATTGAGTGCCAGACTTTGTCACACTGCAGCCATTTAACACCGACGTACAAGAAGTTAACACAAAACCTTTATCTTAGAATAATGAAGTGTGTCCATTGTCACATACAGTACATGTCTTACTTCAAATGGTACGACTGCAGTGTGAATAAAGTTTGTGATCCACTTTTTCATTGTATATTGCCCAGTCAATATCCAGTTTTGAAGTTTTGTGTTGTCAGACATCTTGTGTATTTTCTGTATAGTCATGAACACAATGCAGCATTTAGCAGCTTAAAATTCATGTGGTTTCGCCACTAGCTGCAGTAAGACTGCGGTTCTACTTTTGTTGGGTCTGGTGACAAAGATTGAAAACACATTGGATGTATTTATCAATAACAGCATGTAAGTGACACAGTAATATAGTGTGCAAACAACATCAGCTTTAACTGGTGGCTCTGTATAAGTGCATACAAACAGGTCAAGTAATTTACTGCTGTGTTGCTGTATTTACTGTTGATAGATACATATATACGCAAGTGCACACATGCAGCAAGTATGTATAGAAACAGTATGTACACAATTACATACACAAAGTATATTCATTAGTTAAGGTATGAATGCAAAATACTCCATGTACATTAGTGTATAGTAGTGATGGGTGATATTATGTAATATGGGTCTAGATCAGTAGTGGCTATTTTACAAATATCAAAAAAGCAATACGTTCCGTTTGAGACATGATGGAAAAAAAATAATGGTACTTTTTCCATTACTAACTTTTAAATAAGTTTTCTTTTTTAGTTAAGACTGTTTATTTGTGAGGTATCACATTAAAAGTAGCATTCATGCATTATTTCAAATCAAAGTATCATCTTATCTATAAAGCAAGGAATCTCATTGTGTCTGTGGCTCACATATCTCTGCGGTTCAGGGACAGACGGAGCTGAGACTTTCAACATGGCTGCTGCTTGATTCAAGGGTGTGCAACATCGGATTTGATTGGACTGCAATGATACCGTTAAAAAATTCTCATAAATGCATTCTCAAAACAGCTCAATGTTAAGAAATGTGTTGATGATGTCACAGGTTCTCTCAGTTATTTTGAGACGTAATGGCCTATTTCAGTGGCAAAACAAAGAAATAAAAAACAAGAATCAACAGAAGAAAGTTTATTTGAAGTTCTAACACTTTCTCTCTCCGCAAGCTGCAGATGTATGCAAGCCTACATTACAGTGCTAAATATAAAAATACTTCCTACAGGCACTGCATTAATAAAATTGAAAACGGGTTGCCCTGTTAGTAGTTTGTAGTTTGATTTGTGACGACAAAATAATGAGCAAAAAAGATAAAGAGCTTCGCCATGAAAAATTGTTTATTACCCTACCCTCAACTCTCTATAAAAGCAAGAAATCTCTGTCCGTGTGTCTGTATGTATGTCCCTCAAATATCTCTGCAGATCAGGATCAGACTGCCATGAGACTTTCAACATGGCTGCTGCTTGGTTCAAGGGTGTGCAACGTCGGATTTGTTTGAACGCCCCACCTCCTGAGTCGATGGACTCAGTGATGATGTCATCAGTCCTAGCTCTACAGCGATGATGTCCTCCCTACATTACAATGTTTCATAAAATTGTCCACCGGGAGCGGAGCATTGCCAACCGCCGTAAAACTACACGGAAGAAGAAGCCACCAGAGTCACATGCGCGCCAGAGCAAATCACTACTTTACAAATTCCATGTGCATCTGAACTGAGTTGTGGATTAATGACACCAAACGAGTCTGGAACGAGTCTGTTCCGGTCTGAGGAGATCCGGATCTGCAAGGACAACAAACTGGAATCGGAATAGAAGCGGTTGAACTCTCTACAGTGTCCTTGTTAAAAGCCAAAATATATGAAAACACAATAGTTGTCACTCTACACATTTCACAACAAACCTAAATGTCCCTGACGTCCCACCTTTCAGCACAACCTCATTCAGCCATCCATGAAAAAGCTACTTAACCTCCCACTTTTCAAAAGCAACACATACTGTACTTCCTATGGGCACTGCACTCGTTACTGTAAAATTGAGCCCTTGTGTTGCTAAGGAGACTCAAGCAATAAATTGGCATTTAATTATATTCTGCAGCGAATGGAAAGTCAATGAAAGGATTACACAAGTACTGCACACATTCAGCTCTTTGAAGACATTGTAAAAGTTGAAGACGAATCACATTAAACTTTTTAATAACCAAGAAAAATAAAGCAATTCAACAAGACTTTTAAAATGTAATTAATTCAGACAAAAGCCATAAGAAAGACGACTTAATAAACTACATTGTGGCTAGACACTAGAAATGGGTGGAGCATGTTGTCTGAGGAGGTAAACAGTTTGTCTGCTTGTATCTTTTCGCTTTTTTAAAAAAAAAACAACGTTTAAAGCTTGCTAATCATTAGCAACTTTCCTGATTGTTTGATCAGCACACAGCACAGTGCAGTCTCTGCTGGTTGCCAAGCTACCAGCATTTCAGACACCGGGAAACCCCTGTGCTAAGCTACAACGGGTTTGTAGCTTTACGATGACACTAACTGAGCGTATCTGTCCAATAACTAGAATTCCCTGCATCCTGATGTACTTTATTGCTGTGCTGTTGGCTAACTGCTGTTAGGCTGAATGAGGAAGTGCAGAGGCGTAATTTACAGCTGTTGGAGAGACAGAGCAATCACTTAGACTAGAAAAACATCTTTGTTTTTAACTGGGTGTCGAGACAGCCACAAGTGTTGGGATGATGTGTGCTTGGCTAGTGGGCCTGTGTAAAGTTAATAATGCAGCTCGCACTGTAGCTTATTTTTCAAGGTTTAATTCACAGTTTATGAAGCAGAGAAAGGGGCTGTAAGAAGATACATTCATCACTGCTGTCTGATTCTTTTTTTAATCAGCGCCGTTAAGAGTGCGTGTTCCATCAGGCTATACATAAATATGATTACTGTAATCATCATGCAGTACTGCAATCTTGCTTTCTTTCTGACACAGTGGAGCGACGAGGTCACTGTGACGCAGAAAGGTCAAACTCATTTAAGGTCAGAGGCTGCATTCAGAGGACTGGACAGCAAGGAGAAAAAAGGCAATGATGGATTTAATAGACACACAGCATTCAGTCACAAACATGTGGCACTCAACTGTATGGTGTTTTACTTCATATCCACTGCTGCGGGCTGCATTTGATACTTTGAAAGGCTGAATTGGTTCTTGAGTTGGAAACATTTGCTCTAAAGATCAGTGGGTATTAAGTATATTTGTGACGCACCATAATAATACTATAAACAAGTTGCTATTGGGATGTTTTGAGTTATTTACTGATTCTGTAAGTGCAGTTTCTAAGCTTTCCAATGTTGTAACACATGGAAACCAAAGACTATTTATAGGGTTCTGGTTATGGCCATTGGGGGTGGGGGGAGCTCAACAGAGGGAAATGATGACTCCTTGCTTGCATTTTCTTCAGGAACTGCAAATATTCTAGTTCCTATTGAGTTGAGTAAGTATGCAAGTGAAGTCAAAAGCATGGTTACTTTTACCGACTGCAATTTTGTTTTCCAATAACATTGCATTGTATTGTTACTGTGATTGGTGACCCTAAATACCTTTTTTTTCCCTCTAGAATTTGTTTTTGATCATGTTTGTTAAACTGTTTTACAAATGCAAAGTAGCCAGGATTAGTGACAAGTTGCATTTTAATTGAAATTAGAAATACATTTATATTTGACAAAAACAAATTGTTTTAATTTGAAAAAGAATAATAAAAAATAACTACTAGGAATTTCAGGCAACCCCATTCTAACTCCAGGCGACCCCACATGGGGTCCTGACCCCATGGTTGAAAAACCCTGGTCTATTGTATCATGAACTCAGTGTATCAAAGGCTTTAAAAGATGTTTGCAGACACCAGTAAGGGGAGAATTTCCTGTATACGTACACAGCAACTACCCAAAGTGAAACATTAGGGATACCAAGCGAATTAATATGGTTGAAACTTTGGATCAACCAATTAACTATTGGTACTAGTTCAACCGATCTTTGAAAAGAATGGAATAACTGTACCTATGGCATATTTTGTGCAAGAAAAACTAATCTTCTGCACATCTAAGCGCTGCAATTACCTGCAAAATGGATTAACTGCGGCAGCGTCGTCTGGTTTGTTTTGCTAGTCCCTTTGAAGATACAGCTCATAAACTGTTCCCTGTTTTATTTCTCTCATTTCCTCTCAATATCTGTTTCAAGCTCTTTAAAAGTGATATCTCTCTCACACACAGATGAGCTATAATTGATCGTGCACGCAAAAGCAAACATGTAAATTTATACAATTAGATTCAATCTGCCAGCATGTCTGACACACAAATAAACGGTCCATGTGGCACTGCGACCAATCGCTTGGTGCGTAAAAAGAACCATCCACTACATAACTCAGTTAATTTTCTGAACCACTTGTCATTCGTTCCCCTGCCTCAGAGATGCATCCTGAAACCATAGAGACGGCATTCATAGCACGAAGTCTGTCTCACTGACACAGCCACAAGCAGAAATGAAATAAACTCCAAGAAACGTAATCGCAGGCCCAGCTGCACAACAACCCTAATAGTTTTCTAATTGTTTCTGTGATCAAACATTCATTCATGGACTCTATGGCCGGCGATGGAACAAGAACTCAACAAGGTCAGTACTGTTATAGCAAAGCGTCATGGAGCTCATTTTTCACGCAAGGACGAAATCAAGCGGAGACGCCGTAGCAATTAGCTAATGGTGTCTCACAAATTCACTGATTGGAAAAGCTTCTATTGGTTCCCTTTAGAATACTTCCTCTGCTATTCCCAGATGAAACGGGAGGGAACCAGTATAGCATCCAGTGTGATTGGATGACCAAGTGGGAAGAGTTTTATGATTTCAAGGAGGAAATGTTGGGACACGTCATACACCCATGGCAACCAGTATGAGTACACACAGACGGCAAACCCTGCGTTTATTGTGTACTCTTAGATTTAGGAAACATCTAAAAGCAGGGAATCAAGAAGAACAGAACGGGCTTTTAAGATACTAAACTGGATTATTGTCAACTTCTATCTGTCTTTTACACATTTGTATCTTTTGAAACTTGAAAAAAAACTAATTCTGCCATTTCATTTCATGAATTGGATGAAAAGATTCAAACAATGATTATCAAATGTTGTAACACAAAATGTCAGTGCAGACACAATGAGAGCCTTTGGAGATAAGAAATAGACCTTCAAACTGAAGACCTTTCTTTGTTTGCAAAGGTATTGTAATATAGGTATTTAAGGATCATCTTTGTAGTTGTATCGTTTTTGAACTTTAATGCTTTAGCGTCAAAGAGAAGCATACGTTTCTGCTATAATTTGGCATATTTGTAATACAAAGCACATTATTGTTTTTTTTTGTTTTTTTTTAGAAGAATGTACTTGGTTATTTTTGGTTATTAGTGTAGTAGCCACTCTCTGTGGAAGATGGCATCTTGCCATGTAGATTTTGGAAGTGAAAGAACATGCAGCACCGAGAACACAGTGCCCACATGGACACAGGTGCAAAAGTCACCAATTAGCTCCATCTAAAATCTGCGTGCAGGGCTTTAAACTCACAAATAACTACAGATGAAATATGTAGTCAAAGCCTTGGCAGAGTTACATACTGCTGCACTTGACACATTAATAATCTTCAACTGTTTATTTTCACTGAAACATTGTTACAAATGTGTTTAAGTATCGCAGATTGGATTGTGCTTCTAAAATGTAAATATCTTTAGTTCATAAAGGTCCTATGTCGTGCTATTTATCTCCATTAGTTCTAAGAACTAATGGAAAACATAATATTTGAGGTTTATTTTCCCAAACTCGCCTGTTTTCCAGAGTTTTAGCCTCTGAAAAGTCACTTTCTGAGCAACTCTACACAAACAGGCTGATTTGCGGCCTACTTATGCATATTCATGAGTGGGCGTGTCTATAGACGGGACACTGACTTCCTCCTCCCTGCACGGTAATGTAGGGCCAGAGGACGGCCCGCCCTCCTCCCACCCACTCCGTAGCCGAGCTCATGCTGCTTTATCAACACGAGAGAGGGTGGGAGAGGGGGCGTTCACCAGTACATACATAGACTTTAGAAAATACATACAGAGCACTGCGCAAAGGACGCTGAAATGCTTCGTGGCCGTGTCTGTTTACATGTCAATCACAGCAGAGAGCTTTCATCATCAGTGGGAACGCGTCATCAAATTGGAGCGAGGTGTTTGGGCTCGCCCTGCAGTAAGAAATGAGCAAATCACCCTCTAATGATTGAGGGAATCAATGAAAAAAAACACTGTGGGCATGTGTATGAAGCCCATATAGCACTTTTATGATATTTAAAGCACAGAAAAATCGATTTAGCATAAACATGGGCCCTTTATAGACTGAAGAATGAGACCAAACTGAACATTTTATCAATATCCAAATTTTTCACACAAAGTATTCGCTGTCTCAAAATAAACAAAGCTCAGCCTAATCGAAGGCTCTGGTCCGCGCCCGTTTTCACCGTTATTTTGCTTTGGGATTCATCAGCAGATTATGAACCCTAAGTGTAAAAAAAAATAAATAAATAAAAAAAAATACATGAGTAATGTGAAAACCCAAGGTGGTAATGCATCATGTGAGAATAATGTTACTTTTCTAGGGTGGTGAGAGCATGACAAAGGGGGCTCAGAATAGACCTCATGGTGCGAAAACTACTCAGTAAAAGGAACTGTTCGGACTCCTTTTCAAACAAAGATGACACAAAAAGGATTTCATGAAGAAGAAAAAAGCACATGTTGAAAAGTATAGTTCAGTGTAATTACGTGAGATATTGGGATTTGTAATTTAGCTTGAAAATAGTGCGATTGACACTAAAACAGTAACTATTTAAGAATAGAAGAATATACAAAGCGAGGTGCTTTATAATGAAATCAATCACAGCACATTTTTGCACTTTATACTTTTCAGGGAACAATGATTGTAGTTTGCATATACATATAAACAATGGCACATTGAAATTTTACCTCATCATCGGACTAATTACGATGCTATAGCAGATGAATAAAATATGTTTTTTTTCAATCCAATGAAGAGATGCTGACATCGATGCTGTTTTGTTTTTTGTACAGTACTTTATAGCCAGTTTCCAGTTGCTATGGTTACCAAATGCTCTGAGGATTGATGTCTCATTTCCAAAGTGAAGCCTGCACTAACTGTACACAACAAAGGCCCATTTAATCATAGCATTTAGCAGCAATGAGAAAGTGTAGAGCACAGTAACATTTCCAGATTGATGCCAACACTTTAGCATTGTACTGTAGCAACACTCAAATACTGCATCAAACGGTAATAATAATAATAACAATAATAATAATAATAAAAGAAAATGGCTTTTGAGTAATCAGATCTGCAATCATCAGCCCTGATAGTCAAGAGTTCTCTTGCACTTTATTTTTTTTTAATTTATATTTAAAATATGTATTGAACAATGTAATGAAAGTGACATACATTTTAGGAAGGTGAATTATGAAGTTGTGAATGTCTTTAATGCCGTTTTAGAATGTGACTTGTTTTTTTTTCTGTAGAAAATACACACATAGCACTGCACGAAGGACGGTGCTCAGCTTCGTGGGCGTGTCTGTTTACATGTCAATCACGGCAGAGAGCTTCCTGGAGGCGCGGCTTCTCCAGCTCAGTGCCGCGTCAAATTCGTCATCAAAGTGGGCACGTGTCATCAAATTGGAGCGAGGTGTTTGGGCTCACCCTGCAGTAAGAAAGGAGCAAATCACCCTCTAACTAACGATTGAGGGAATCAATGAAAAAAACACTTTGGGCATGTGTATGAAGCCCATGTAGTACTTTTATCATGTTTAAAGCACAGAAAAGTTGATTTAGCGTAACATGGGCCTTTTAAAGTTCCGTCAGTTTTATTTTAGCTACCCCACTAACCCTAACCCAGGAAATACCCTAAAATGTTTTGTTTTTTTTGTATATGTATTTTTAAAGGTGAAATTTGCTGTGTTCAATATGTTCAAATGAAAAAGTGGGATTCGAACCTACGGCAACAGAAGGAAGAATTCTTGAGTCAGGCACCTAAGACCACTCAGCCATCCTGACACAATGAAGATAGAATGCTGGTAATTAGATACGCATTACGTACTAGGAAACACTTCCTTTAACAGCTGTGTTTAACGTGCATTGTCCCTGTCAAATAAACAAAGATTAAAAAAAACATTTTTTCCCACAACAACCAATAACCAGTTGAAAATACTTGCAATTTACAGAGTGATAATAAAATAATGTAATTAAGTCTACTTTAAATAGCCATTAAAGTTGTTTTTTAAATTCAGTGTAATATCAAATGAAGTGATTTATTCATGCTTAGCATTCATTTTTAAAATCTTTTTAATTCAGTTACAGAAACAAGACTAATTCTCTGCATTTCCAGCAAAATGAAGAATTAATGTTGCCTCAAAATCTCAAACCAAATTCTGCGTTTCATTTCTTTAAAAGGCTGGTTTCTACAAGACTCTTACCAGCTGCATGTGCGAGATAAATGTAATTTTGACCTGCGCACAGACATTTTCTTCCATCAAATTACATTAAAAGGCACAGTTCAAACTTTAAAAGGACATAAAACATGAGAAATAGATTAATAAAAGGTTTAAATCTGAGGTTAATGTTGGGCAAGACAAATTAAAGAGTTTAGAGAAGACCAACCTGCAAACACACATAAACAAAAGGGTACTCACGAATAGTCTTGACTAAAAAAAGGTTGGGTAACGCTGCTGTAAAGGATGAACACGCGCTGCATGCTGTTCTGTTGTTTGCTGCAAACGGGCCCGGGTGTGGATAATCAGTAGATTGCCTCACCTGCTGTATGGGGGGGGGGGCTGTAATTTACCACCACACTCACACTTCATACTTGTGATGGAGAAATGATCAAACACAATTGCATTATTCATCAAGGAGGAGAAACATATGATTTGAACAGCAGAGCATTGCAATAATCTACCTACACTGACTTTCTGTGTTTGTGTGATGCCCAGGCAATCCAGTATCAATGTTATGTAGGGGAAAAAAGTTTTATTCCATGTAGACAATCCTTCATGAACTTTGTGTTCATATCTTAAGGCAGGGGTTCTCATGGTCTCATCCTGGGACCCACATTTTTTACGTCATTAAATCGCGACCCATCTTATTATTATTTTTTTTTTATTTTTTTTTAAATTCAACTAACCAAATTTTGTTGTCCAAAAACAGCTGTTGAAAACACACATAAATAATCCTTTTTGAAACATATATCTATACATTTTCCTGTGCAACATGCATTTCATAGCAAAAAAGTGTTCTTTCAAAATAAAAGACAAGTACAACATGAGAATTATTAAGTATTTGTTTCTTTTGACCAGCTGTCCGGTACAGGTCTACGACCCACTTTTGGGTCCCGACCCACCAGTTGAGAATCGTTGTCTTAAGGCACATGTGTGAAAATAAACGCAAGTGAAAACATTAACTTCCTTGGTGGTGGGAATAAAATCACCTTTTAATAATCCTGAATTCATTTTTTGGCAATTATAGGATTTTATTTACTTATTACATATTGTATTATTTGGATGTATAAGTCAGGTGAACCTATGTGACAATAAGAGCAGAAAAGTTCAAATAAAGTGTTGGTTGGACTTCATTGAAATAAAATGTGAATACATTTGCCTTTAAATGTTGTTTACCTGTACTCTCCAGTATTCAGGGATGTATTTCACGCACACTGGTTTTGTTATTATTTTGGATAAAAAAGTTACTGAATCAATTTCAAGTCACTGAATCCTTTTAAATTACCCAATATCATCCTGGAATCGAATTGGCACCAACAAATCGTGATTTGAATAGATCATTGCACCCCTTATATTTATATATATATATATAAAAAATTGAATGTTGAATTATTTATTTTCACAATGACCTATACTGACCCGACTCTGCACCGCAGCTGTAGGTTGTTTTTCCCCGAGGTAAACAAGTAAGTTCATCATTTTTATTTATTTATTTTTATTTATTCAGTTCATAAACGACATGGTTGCAATCACAGAAATTCACTTTGACATTCAGAGCAAAATCACATCATTGTTTTTTTTTTTTTTTGTCTTTTCTGCATGCCGGAAAAAGGCATTTTGCTTATCAAGATCCGTCCCCTGATTTGAACACAGATAATTTTACATCAAACCTCGTTTATTCCCTGGTCAAACATTCTTATCCTCCTCATACCATAATTTCATCTTTTCATTAACGTTTTTTTTTTTTTTTTTTTTCCTTTTTTATGTGACGTGTTCTCGTCTGCAGTCATTGTTCCTGTTGTTACTCCTCCTCACTGTCCTTTTTTTCCGTATCTCCTCGAGCTTTCTTTTCCAGTCATTGTTTACGTTCCTCCAACTCTCCAAACGAAAAGTTCTTTTCCTTTCGAAGTACCTTCAAATCCTCGGAAAGTCGCCTCAGCATACGATACATCAGAAAGGCACATGCACACACACACACCCCCATCATCAGCAGGCCAAAGATCATGACCCCTAGCAGATAGATGTCCTCCACATCTTCCTCGTGCATCCATGACATATCCACTTGGGTTTGTGTCCTTTGGACATCATGTACTTCAACATGACTCAGCAGCGTCCTTATTTCATCCAGCTTCATACACAGCCTTCGTAGGGCTTTTGATTTTGTTTCAGTACGAAAAACAAACAGAAATCTTCAAAAAAAAAAAAAAAAAAAGAATGATTCACAATATTTAACTTAATTATCCCCGTTATTAAGACATTTTGGGCGAAACATGCAGACCAACTACAGGAACTGATCGCATTGTTTTTCTCACAGTTAAACAAGAGCACGCTTTGTTCCTCTTCAATCCAAAGTTTGACTTTAGTCTTCATTTCTTTCTGCACTATTTGGCAACACCCCCCCCCCCCCACCCCCTTTACACATTTAGCAGTTTCAAAAGCCTGAAATAGAGCTGTGACTGAGAAATACGGTGCATGTAATTCTGTGTTTGTGTGTAAATGGTTAGAAAACAGCCTAATGACACTGTTCATAAACCACAAACAAAATTAACCTAAGTACCCACTTAAGGATGTTGAGGCTGATGACAAACGTCTGTGACCTTGCCAGATTATGGGTTTTTTTTAGTCTTGTTGGGAGAAGCTGCTGCAACAGAGGCACTAATAAATCAACCAAAAATAGAATCCAGAGGTCACTCACTAATAACATACAATGTTTTATTTTTACACTCCAGGGCCGCCTTTAGGGCACTGCTGCACTCAGCTAATTAATGTTTATTGCAAAGACTCAAAATATCTATGGATACAGGTCAGAAACTATCAGGGAAAATCATTAATGAACATACATTAAATTACACGCACCTCTGATTTAATACTTGATGAATATTTATACACATAACACATAAGAATTGTGATATTAATAGACGCAGTGCTAAAGAAATCAAGGAACTCAGATTCCTTCAACATATAACATTATATGCTTACATTAACATGTACGCACGTAGAACTAATAATCAGGCTGCTGTATGCAGAAACATAAACGCACAGTGCAGGATTTCAAAGTGGCAAAAGTATTCACAATGTTTAGAAATTGACCATCGTTCATCATTTTTCTATCAATCGCTACTAATGAACGAAACACTTGACCCAAGATGATTCTCTTGCACTTCCTGTTATAGCTGAGAAAGACAAAAACACACAACATATTACATTATAGTTTCTTGTGGCACATTGTGTATACGTTACTATACAGCAGACATAGCCCAGGGGCCGCATGTTGCCCTCTGTTTCAAGCTGTTACCCATGAGCATTTTTAGGAATGAAGTAAATACGCTTATATGCATCCGTTGACAAGACTTCACATCCCACGATGCAATGCAAAAAATGTCAGTGGAGACCACAACAAACTTTTAAGCGACAATTTCACCTTTTTTCCTTTTTTTCTGGAGTAGATTGTGTTTAATTATTTGATCTGTGAGGCATTCACTATGATTGCATCTAATTAAAAAAAACCACGAGGAGCAGCTTTTATTGTGTAGCCCCAAAAGTAAACACACAGAATTGCAGAAAAAAAATAGAGATGAGATATATTATAAACTCACCGATTTTAGACATAAAATGTCGATATCGGTCGACATCGGTATCGGCTTTTCCACAGATATCGAGCTTGTGAGTACTACCGAGCAGTGTCGTGAGCACTGGGGTTGGGTAGGCAGGGCGTTGCAAATTGATACCACCAATGTTGACACCAATGACAATTTCATATGTTTCTGCTGGCAAGTGTTAATCTAACAAAATCAACATCGTAAAACACCATTAGAAACAAACAATTAATTAACATAGCCTCCATACTCCCCCAACAACATGTATCTAATGACACGGCAACGCATTCGTTATTTGTGTTGGAAACACAGAAACACGTAGAAAATGACAACAACAACAACTCAGAACAGCCTCAGTGAGGCGCATCCACAAAGCCAATCCTTCCTTTTGTACATTCACTGTGAAAAGAACAAAACACTGTTCTGACCCTACCTTTGCTGAAGGTCTGGTAGCTCAGGTGTTGGTCTCCCATCTTTTAAAAGCTGTCGTTTTTCCTCAAAAGAAAGTTTCTTTATCGTCGCTAGCGCTGTCATCCTGCCTGTAATGTTATCCCACCCACTAGCTAGAGAACATAGCAGCGGCAGCCACGCTATCAATTCACTAATGCACTGTGAACTTACGTATAGCATTTAGCATAGCGCGGTTACGTCCAAAGGCAGCGTAGAGAGCTGCCTTTTTTTACGTAAATGGTTTTCATCTTGGGGAAGTGACTGCACATGCGCAAACACATAAAAACACGCTATGGGAACAGAGGGAGAGCAGGACCGTGCTTTTGGGAAGGGGTGTGGCCTCCTCCGGCCTTACAGCGGAGTGAGACTGTGCAGTATTTCTGCCGTACCAGGAAATAGCGATGTTTAGTCATTTGGGCTATGAAACGCACAAAATGCTGACACTTTTAAACTTATAGATACTGTAGGCTATTGGAAATTGAAAAATAAATTATTTATAATTATATTATAATTAAAACAAATAACCTAAATATCAATTCACCCTTGGGTAGGCACTGATCTCATGACCTCCTGTACCATCACAGAGGGAGTTAACACATGCACTTACATACAGGCTGGACAGGGGGAGCCAAACACACCGAAGGATAACCCAACACACACACACACACAAAGAGGGAAAAACAGCAGAAACCCACATAAGGTCCCCGAAGGAAAGTATATTCTTAGCAACATGTTTTAACACTATGAGATCTTGTGTTAATTGGGTTTTCAGATTGCTGAAAGGAGTAATGATCAGTTACACCTTTGAGAGGGGGAAGTGGGGGTTAAAATCTGTAAAAGTGTAATGTTCATTTCTCTCAAGGGCTTATTATTGTGCATTTTTTTAAGAATCAGTAACTCAGAGCCATTGTGTAGAAGAAAAAAAACAGCACAACAGGCAAATAAAGCTTCTCTAAAAGACAAAGACCAAACAAAGCACCTCAAACTGAACGAAGAGGTGGGTTACATAAATATGTGTATCTTTTGAATGTGTATTATCACTATTTTGTATTTTTTATTTATTTTTTAATATTATTATTATTTTGCTCATAGACAAAATGTTTACAAACAGAAGAGTTGCATTAAAGTACTTCAGTTGTGTTGTTTTTCTACGAAAGAACAGAAGTCCTTTTTGATGGCAGTGTTGGTTCTGAAATGTAAAAAAATAATAGGTTTCATAATAACAATTTTTGTTATTATGACATAAAAGACTTTATGTACCAGTACGCCCGGAAAAATGAACAGCCCTCATTCTGACCCCCAGTGAAATATTCCCGGGGGTGCCACAGGTGTTAGACAGCGATTGTCTCTTTCTTTGCTGTTGTTCATGATGATGTCATGTTTGATGCACTTACTTTAGTACTGTTACTAATAAACAAATGTACTGTGCATGACATTTAATAAAATAAAATTTAAAAAAAATCTATTTCCAATCTATTGCACTATTATTCCCCCTCACGCAATAAATAACAACAATTACCTGCATGCAGGAAGTTGCAGCCACAATCATAACTAGTGCATACAGTTACAGTTGAATTAAAATCCATGTAATGATCAATATAATGGCGGATGTTTAAGTTGAACCCTTGCTCTCAGTTCATTTGCTGTATAAGTCATAAAAATGTACAAACAATAGCAAAAATTGCAAACCTGTATAACAGACATAGGCAACTGGTGGTCCAGGGGCCACATGTGGCCGTCGGTCTAATTGTGTGCGGCCCCCAAAACAAAATTGTAATTCATGAGGTTGGAAGTTATTTAATACATAAAACTCCAGAAACACAGAAAATGATGACACAATGTCAAGAAAAGAACAGAAACACACAAATATATATATATATATATATATATATATATATATATATATATATATATATATATATATATATATATATTAAAAAAAATACATCACAAAACACACAATATAACAACAGAGACACACTAAACAACCAATTAAACACACAAAATGACAACAAAAATAACATCATATACACAAGGACTTCAAAGACAAACAAAATTACGCAAAAGACAGAAAAATACACAAAATGACAACAAGAACAGAAATGTGTGTTTTCAAGCTTGTATTAATGCTTAGATTGATGATTCTTCTAAATACTGAAATGAATGTGGATAATGCGGCCCCCGGATCAGACAATCACATTTTTTTGGCCCCAACTGTGATAGAAGTTGCCCATCTCTACTGTATAATGTACATACAGTATTAGTTTCTTACAGTACATTAAAACACTGTCTAATCTAATGCCTATGAAACTTCCCGTCACTGTCCAAGGTGCTGAAATAATATTTTTACTTCTAAAATCGACCAAAAGCAGCTGCTCTGTTGTCCATAGAAAGTATCAATCATTTATTTTTGAAACTACCTGACGTTGTGACATTTGCTCACACCCTCCCTTGGTTAAATGTAGTGGGTGGATCCCACTTCTAAACTGGGAAAGGTCAGTGGATATTGATTCCACTGTGTGCAAACGCTCTCCGCGTCGTCGGAGTCAGAAACAGACCTGTGAACTCAAAGATCAGACACAAGAACCGCTTTGGGACGTCGTTTGACCTTTTTTTTAAAGAGTACAAGCAGGACTTATGGATGAACAGATATGTTGAAGGAGAACGAAAGGGAGAGCTCCGGACGCGGTTGTCCCATTGCGGTGCGTAAAGCGTGCGCTCTTGGGTGGAGACTTCCTTGGAGAGGCAGGATCGGAGCACGCAACAGCACCACGACGACTCAGAGCATCATCCACAGGTTGCTGCGTGTTGTACTCTGACAGATTCTACAGCCACAACTCTTCCACTGGGTGCTGTGGGACTTTGTTTGTCTATCGGTTCTACAGAGGATGCGTAATCCGAGCCCACGATGCCACAGGTGACCACGGCCCCACAATAATGGCATGTAGGAACAACTGTTTCTGCGTCTGCAGTCCGATAAACGAGGATAACGCGCGCTTCCTGCTGCTGGCTGTGTTTATCATCCTCTACCTGCTCTGTGGAGCCGCCGTGTTCTCCGCGCTGGAGCAGCCCAAGGAGCGAGAGGCCAAGGAGCGATGGGCGCTGCGCTTTGAGCAATTCAGCCAGAAGTACAACCTGAGCAGGAAGGACCTGAGAAACTTCCTGAGGAACTACGAGGAGGCCAATGTGGCTGGTATCAGAGTGGACACCATCAGACCCCGATGGGACTTCACTGGAGCGTTTTACTTCGTGGGGACGGTGGTGTCAACCATCGGTGAGGAAGAAAAATCAACTAATTATTCATCTTCAATGTTAAATATGGGCTTTAGATCTATAAAGTTGAGCAAATTTACATTTTGAAGCAGCGTTTTTCAACCTTGGGGTCGGGACCCCATGTGGGGTCGCCTGGAGATTAAATGGGGTCGCTTGAAATGTCTAGTAATTGATAATTAAGAAAGAAAAAAAAAGGGAAAAAAAGAGTTACTGATTAGAAATACATTTTTGAAACTTTTTCAAATTAAGACAGGACACAATCTTAAACACCTACGATACTTCAACATAGTTATTATTATCATTATTATTATTATTACTTAATTATGTACTTTTTTCTTTCTCTTTCTTTGTTTACTGTTATTCTTTTTATTTGTAATATTTATTGAGCCTCTGTAACACAAGTAATTACCCTCTGGGATAAACAAAGTACTTCTGATTCATAATAATAATAATAATAATAATAATAATAATAATAATAATAATAATGCAGTTTAAAAATATCTGAGCTGGCACAACATGTGACTAATCCTGGCTACTCTGTATTATCTGTAATAAAGTATAAAAAAAATTAATGTCTTTAGGTTCACCAGAAATTCTTTTCTTGATATCAAAATGGGGTCACAATCCAAAAAAGGGTCGGAACCACTGCTTTAAAGACATAGTGATGAATTTCTTCAACATTTTTGCCATAATTGTGGCCCCTGTATTTTATTTTGAAACCCTGCTTCTCCCTTCTCAAACCAGATCATCTGTTACCTAATGTGCACCAAAAATAATATTATATATACAGATAATATTTTTTACCTGCTCAGATCAGAAATAATCAATCTATTACATGCTCAATGTAGGCCTATATTTTTCATTTCATTGAATAATGATAAATCTGAATCTGATATTTAGGATGCAAAACAATTCACATTTTGTTTCACAAATTACTTTTGTACAAGACATAAAAATGTGGAATTATCATATACTGTACGAACAAACTTCATAGCTAATTGGTGTGTGTGGAAGGGGGAGTTCACAATGGAGAGGGCAGTATTAAATATAAATATTATCTTATCGACATGTGTTTCTCTTCATACTCTGGTCGATGTGATGTTCTCACAAAAAAAGCCAATCTCATCCCCTTGAACCCATTCAGTGTTACATCAAAAGACTAAAAATGAGTCACAATTTACTGTCAAAATGACTTTGTACCCAGATTCCCACTGACATTCTGTTAAGAATTACATTGTCCATCATAAGCCCTGCAGGCTGGATCTCACCATCTTCACCTCTGTGGATTCTGTGCTTAGTAGAAAAAAACACATTCATTCAAGATTCAAGATGGTTTTTCCTCCAATTTTCTTTCAGGTGAGATCATCACCCATTAATAACAACCCGAGGCCCAAATAGGTAAAAATCACAATTTATCAAATGAATTTGATGACTAGACATTGCACTGTTAACCTGAAATAACATCAATTATCCATGTATGGTGGTGAATTGTAATTATGACACATAAAGTCGAGCAGTGGTAATGCATGGAGAGGAAATACTGTACATTCTCTCAACCAAAGAAACCAAATAAATAATAAATCAAGGAACCATGCAAGGTTTTTGATGAAAATTGCCTGTACACATTACAGTTAGTGTAAAATCTGGTGTTGTTGAAAATATTACATAACAATTGCAAAGTAGGCAGGTGAGACACACTCACTGAATGTCACTATGATGCCCGTAACTAATGTGTCTGTGGCTTGAAAAAAAAACCTTTTTAATGTAGAGTGTTCAGTGAGCGATGAAGCTCCCAGTTACATTAGATTTCACTCTTGTATCACCAGTCTGTCGCTTGAACAGTAAACATACTGGGTGATGCGGTGCCTGCACTGGTGAATATATGGATTGAGGAGCCATTCTAGCAGATGACGTTTAGATTTCATGTCCTGCTAATATTTTCCTCTGAGCTACAATACAGAAATTCCCAATGAAGATGCTCAGTGAGTCACTTATCTGTGTTTTTCAGGTGACAGACTAAGAACTTAAATGTCAGTCTTTTCCACATCAATATGCTAGATGAGAAGGAGCAGGGTATAAAAAGCTCATCTGGACTTCCTCCTCTATTAAATTGCCATTAGCTTCCTCATGATTGACCGTTCTGATTGTAACATCGTCATAATACCTAATAATTACCTAACATTTAAGGTAAAAGTTTGACGTACACAGAGTAGTTTGAGTCTGAAGCAGCATCTCTATGGTATTTCCCAACAACCCCTATCTTCTTCAGTAAAAAGCCAAAGAATTACATATACATTAGCTTTGTATCACATGCACAAAGTGTTCAAAATGATTGTAGAGCTTCATATAGAAGAGTTAAAGATGATATGTTCAAATCTAACACATGAAGAACCCCAACATCCTTTTTCCATATCGTCACTTGTGTTTCTTTTACACCAGAGAAGGTTGACGTGATTGCTGCATTTTGCATAAACATTTCATATTGTGATTTTATTGGATGCATTTTAACCCATCCCCTAGGAGCGGTGAACAGCTTCCCTGCAGCAATACACATAATTCAACACCAGCAGCATTTGCAGTTAATATCCATCTCATGCATACACAGGGCATAACAACACTGACGATTATTTGATTTTATTGTAATAACAAGAGCATTCTGAGAGCACAAATCTCCACCACGCACTCAATATCTTATTTTCCAGGTATTGGCAGTTATCTGGATCAGTGATCCTGATTATAATACCAAGATTATTCACAATTTAAAGGCTTTTAAGAAATATACATCCCCATTATTGGTGATAGAGTAGGCCCAAATGTATGAGCAACCCCCATTTTTACGAATAACTGCAATAAGATGCGCAATCTGGATCTGATCAAGATGAAATTTGAGGAACTAACATGACATAACTGAGTCAAATTTCATATAGATTGGTCAATCACGAACCAAGACGTGAATTATTGGGGATTATTTGGATTTTTCGTTTTTTAAACTTGATCCAGAATCTGTATATTGACACGGATCCCCTACAAAAAAATGAATGGAATCTTTCATGGCATAAACAATCCACTTAGTACATTTCATTTATACCTGCAAACAAACAAATGAAAAGATGAGGGCCAGTAACAAATATTACCTCCTTGGGTGAGGTAATGAGACGATGTAGCTTATGAGCCTTAATTATTGTCAAATCTCTCAAGATGAACATTTCCATTTAACCTCTCATCAGGAGAGAGACACTGTCAGAGCTGTACTTTCCTTCTAATTCTACTTTAATTGCTTTGAGTAAAAGAATCCATAAGCCTAATTAACACCCTGTAAACCGAGTGGGAAAGTGAAGGCGATCGACCTCAGCATGTGGCCTGCAGTGGCAATTAGCCGTGCTATATGACAGTAACAGTGGAATCAAAGCTTCTGTTTTCATATCGTTGTAAAAGGAAAATGCTAGACTTATTGGGTATATAATGACAAAGTTTAACTGTAACGATTTGAAGTAAAAGTTTAACCTTATAAAATAAAGCCTTGATGAAATATCTGAGGATGTGCAGAATTATTCAAACCATGAGACATGTGCTAAAGAGCAGGCCCGCTTTCTTAGTTAGTGGAAAAGACAGAACTGCAGTCCATATTGCATTGATTTGTGGAAATCCAGCAGATGATCAGTATTCATGTCACAATGAAGGAAAAGAATACAGCAAATTGTTCTATGTAAGGATGACTAAAAGGTAAGGATGAGGGCTGGGCACACATTTCCAAGTCATTAAACATCCCTTGGAGCTGAACTGATTCCATCTGTGAAGTGAGTGAAAGAGACCTCCAGGACACCTGTTAGCAGGTATAGAAAGCTATAGCTATAGAAAGAATCAAATACCATCTTAGCAAGACTTTGACCAAGTGCACCTTAGTGAGGAGGCAAAGCAACTGTAAGTTGGACTAGTATCACCAAAATTAAACATTTTGGATTACAAAAACATACATTTCCCACTGTCAAGCATGGTGGGGGTCTCATCATGCAGTAGTGCAATTCCGAAGCTCTAAAAACAGAGCTTCTCAACTGCTCTCACCCTGGAACCCACATTTTGCCACGGTCATTAAATCGCCTCCCACTTTTTTTTCAGAATTCAATCAACCAAATTTAGTTTTTTAAAAATAGCTGTTGAAAACACACATACCGTATATAATCTTTTTTAAAACAAATATATATTTTTGTGTGCAACATGCATTTCACAGTATGCCTGTCAAAAGAAAACTTTCTTTCAAAATAAAAGACAAGTCTAACATGAGAGACATTAATCATCTATTTTTTACCAGCTGTCCGCGACCCACCCAGTACAGGTCCGCAACTCACTTTTGGGTCCTGACCCACCAGTTGAGGATCGCTACTCTAAAGGCTTCCTTGAAGGATTTTTCATTTTAGGTGTTAAAATTATTTCTATTTATATAGATAAGACATCCCTATATTTATATAGGGATGTCTTATCTGTTGTTTATATCGATGTGCTCGATGATGCGTACTGTAACTCTCTCACTCTGAGGGTTTTGACCCACACTGCCCATATGCGTGTATTGATTCAGTGTGTTGCGTCATCTGTGTGTATCTCAGGGTTTGGAATGACAACACCTGCCACCATTGGAGGAAGGGTTTTCCTGATGTTTTACGGCCTGCTTGGCTGTGCAGCCACCATCCTCTTCTTCAACCTATTTCTGGAGCGAGTCATCACCGTTATCGCCTTCGTCCTCAAGTCTTGTCATCAACGACGGCACAAGAAGATTGTGCTTCCACAAAATGGCCGTCAGGTCTCTGGAGAGACCCAAGCAACGGGAGGAAGAGGAGAGGATCTGGCTGGTTGGAAGCCTTCGGTCTACTGCGTCATGCTCATTCTGGGAGCCGCTGCCATCTTGGTTTCCTGCTGTGCCTCACTCATGTACTCTGCAACTGAAGGCTGGGGATATCTAGACTCACTCTACTTCTGCTTTGTGGCCTTTAGCACCATTGGGTTTGGGGACATGGTGAGCAGCCAACGAGTGGTCTATGAAGGTGTCTCCACTGTGGCATACCGCGTGGTCAACTTCTTCTTTATACTGACTGGTGTCTGCTGCATCTATTCCCTCTTCAATGTCATATCCATCGTCATAAAGCAGGTACTAAACTGGTTGCTAAGGAGTGTAGGGATGCCATGCCGCTGCTGTTTGCCCAGAAGAGGTCTTCACCCTCACCAGCACCATCGCCGGAATGTGGTGGCCCCAGGGCATCTCCGTGTGCGTAGAGACCCCTCAATTGAAACCGATGCAATCAACGAGAGCGAGACCGAGCCTGGACGCAGGATGTCTGGGGAAATGATCTCTATGAGAGACTTTTTAGCAGCCAATAAGGTAAGAGCTTCTGGAGGGGAATGTGCTATGTGTCGTAACAGCTGTCTAATCAAGTGTTATTACCCCGGCGACTGGCGTTATTTCCAACACTAATGGAGTTTGGATCCCATAGTTGGAAGTAATGCAATAATAATCAAATTGCCTTTGAGTCATCCACTATATATAAAATCACAACCATCTATCAACCACTGCTTGCACTCACCACGACACCACCAATAATTGGTGAAAACTCAGTTTCATTAGAATTGTATTTACTTATTATTTTGTAGTAATAAGTATTTGTTTGATTTGTACCATGTACAAAACCTAATCTATGCTTAAAGAGTAACTAAACCAAGAATTTTTGGCTGACGTGTGTCTAGGCTTGAAATTCAATACTTCAATTATGGGTGGGGCTTCTGGAACAGTTAAGACACGCCCAGTCTATAACGTCTCCAAAGAACAATCTATGCTAGGCTAACTACCTACTCAACACTCATTATACTTTATTATCTCTATTTACAATTCTTTCAATCCAACCTACTCACCACAGATTGCGTCAACGGATGCTCGTTTTTACAGAAGGGGCGGGGCCAACAGTGGTGGTTCATGATATAAGAAGCCACCAAAACCTGAAAATTAAATTGTTATAGCCGGTTTTCAACCCATAGATGGCAGTCAATCTTACATTTTTACAACAAAATAAGCCAAAATGAAATACTTTGACAAAAATGTCAAGAGTTTGGCAAGAATCAATCAACAGCATAATTGAAATGCTTTGACAATGAATATTTCATACTCCAACACATTTGTTCACAAATCAAACTGTTTCTGGTATTTCCGGTAAATGGCAATTTGGTTTAAATTACATGATACCTTTAACCTCCTGAGATCTTTAAGTGCTTCTTTCTATATCTTCGAACTCCTGTGACTACTCTACTCATTCCTGATGAGCTTTATAAAGAATTTCCAATGAAGTAATGTGTTAGAATGAGATGATGATACTGTGGAAAAAATAGCTATTCCCACAAAATGTTTATTCCTGGAAAAAAGAAACAATAAGTCACTTCTAAACACGTCAGCTATCATAAATTGGTGTCAGAGTGAAGTCAAACTTTTTATTAGGCACAATAATTGCCCTTTTATGAATGTCAATTGTAATGGATGTGAGAACAATTACATTGGGTTTGAAAATGAGATTGAGGTTGAAACGTCTGTAAGACTAGATCACTTATGTCAAACTCAAGGCCCGGGGGCCAAATCTGGCCCTTTGGAACATCCAATGTGGCCCACAGGAGAAAGTAAAAATGACAGGGAAAACACGAATCATTGTGTAAATTACCAAATAATTCAGTTGTAAATATCTCAGTCCCTCCAAATACACAAATTCAACACAACTCCACTACAGTATATTTGCAGCTCTCACAGTTTTCTTTGTGCTTATATCACGCGATGGCTGTCATTTTTTAGTTTCCAATTGTTGAAAGAACTCTCAATTTTTCCAAAATTCCACAAAATTTCCTCAAATTAAATAAAAATTGATCACAATTGAAAGGAAATTCAGGAAAAGATCCGGCAGGGACTGATATCTGTCACTTTTTGCTTGGTTTAGTGCCTCACATACTGTATTTAATTATACAAGGAAGTGCAAACAAGGGTATAAAAATGTTGAAATCGCCATTTTTCTTCACCCAAAATCTGCGGTCCACATAAGATTAGATTGGCCCCTAAACTGAAATGAGTTTGACTAGATGTTATGTATGATAAATCACTAAACTGAGACTGATAAATCGAAGAGATATTATGGGATGGATAAAGAACCTGTGTTACCTCCTTCGTTATTTGAGTTTTTAATAAAACATTTGAATCTAGGTTTTTAAGCTAGTATCCTATTTTCAAAGGCCGCACACTTTTATTTTAAATTTTAAAATAAAAATAGTTGTTTTTTATTTGTAAATTTTGAGTTGCCTTTGTTCCAAAGAGGGAGAAAGTCACAGAAACTGTCTACATTAAAGAAATGTTTTCCTTTTCTTAACAAGACTTGAATACTTCCTAAGCGCTTCACATTCACAGCTGTTGTCCTTGACACCAACAGTGATGAAGCTGCTGTGCAAGGTGCCATCTCTTGGTTTAAGAGTGTTTCTTAGCTGAAATAAATCACCTGAGCCATTGTTTCGCATCAATAATAATACGAATAACTCAGCTTGAGAACTTCCTAGCTTAGATGACAATTATGAGAAATATTTGTTTAAAATATAGAACAGAAATCATGTTATTGCATCTGTTGATAGTATGAAAAGGATGTCAAGACAAGCCTTTGTCCCCAAAGGAAGGAGGAGTTTGGTCTCCATGGCTACGCACATATTATGGGAGAAATTTCTCTGAATATCAATCAGCTTACTTCATCACGATTGCTCAGTCAACAGCACTTAAAACCACTTATTTAAGTCAGTTGTCCATACATTACCATATCTACTGCTCTACTTTCTGAACCAGACAATTCAGGTAAATGTGAAATATAATTTGGTTTAACCTAAATATCTAAAAGAATGACCAAACAAACAATAAAGATAAACTTTAATCAATGGTGCCAGTGTGGTAAGGTTTGAATGCCTTATACCCTGTAGCTCATACATGGAAATTAAAGCAAAAGCGAGGTAATTAAACACCATAAACTAGCCTCTTTTTGCCTGGAGTTACACATCCTCATATCTAGATGTTACACCCATAGGAATATTCAAGGTTGACAGAAAATGAATACAAATGCTGGTGTGGGTGATGTATTTTCAGTTGCTTTGACTCATAATCCAAAGGCCATTATTAAGAGTTTTACACAAGGTTGGAAACATTACCAAACCTTTCTGCAAATTGTGAGAAAGGCTTTCTTCTTATTTCTTATAACGGCCTCCTATGATTGCATTCATGATTACAAAAAGGTCATCATCACTATCCATACTTAAGATAAAGTCAGCCGGATTTGACATTTTCGTGAAAAAGAGATCTGTCACCTGACGTTTCTCTCCACATATTTAACAGAACCAAAAGATGACCACAACATGACACTGGAACATAAAGAGCTGTCCAAAGCAAAAGTCACGTTCTGCTTTTGTGACTAATGATGCTTCGGGTGTTACACTCTTGACCATTATTTTAGACATTCGACTTTTAATCTGACTGATTGGAAATCTACATATGTGGTAAAAGTTGACAATAAAATAGCACTTATGATACACTCAACAAGGGAATTAATATAACAGTAATACAGCAGGACAAAAACAGGATGTTAGATCTGTATCCACACTACTTAGTAAAACATGATCAATTTCATTTCAAATTGTTTTCTTTTCCAGAGATTTTTAAGAAATATGTTTGTGTGTAACAGTTGTGCAATTTACTTTGAGCGCTACAATTACCAATTTTTTGCATTGCTATAGGCCGACTATGCAATTGCATTGGGCTCTATGAGCCACAAGGAGGCCCCAAAGCTGAGTTCTTGGTTTTGTCTTTTTCCATAATGTGCTTAAAAATAAATGTAGGATTAAAGAATAGGATGAATGAACCACAATTATAAGATGAGATTAGCGTTTTTGAGGCGTAATTAAGTCAAAATCGCAGTGTGACGTCGATGAGACAAGTATTATGAGAATGATTAACAGGTATTCGTCATTCAGGTGTTCACGGACCACTTAAAGCTGCTGGAGACAATCTTTTTCTATCAGATAAATACATATTGTAGGAATCATACATCAATAAATCAAAGATCATTTACTCTTAAAATAAAATATATGTAAAAAGTTGAAATTGATGCTCGCAAGTTTGTTATGATCGCCACGTAAAAACTCTCTGATTGACAATGTCGGTAAACTTTTGAGCTTTGCATTGTGGGATGTGGAGTCTCGTAAATAGCGAAGCGTTTTCCCTTAATTCCTAGCGTGATCTTACCATGGTCGGAATTATGGATTTTGATTATTAAAAGATTCATCCTTAATTGTGACGGAAGTTGCTCTGCATGGTTTCTCCGTGTTTGTGATTGGTATGTGAGCATGCACGCATTCAGGTTGAAATCACCTGGATTAAGTTAACGCGTTGATAACCTGCTTTGTAGAATGTTTGGTTGTAGCAAATTGGAGTAACTCAACCCCTGCTTTCTCCTGACCTGCCACTCTTCCTTTAAAAAAATTTCCTTTTTTAAAGGAAATTTAAAAAAGAAATGCCTTGATTATGGGTGGGGCTTCTGGAGTAATTAAGACACGCCCAGTCTATACTATAAAATCTCCAATGAACAATCTATGCTATGCTAACTAGCTACTCATTACTCAATATACCTCTATAATCACTCTTCTCTCAAGCTAACGTACTCATCACAGATTGTAGAGCCCACAGGTGTTGGTTTTTATAAAAGGGGCGGGGCTAACAGTGCTGGTTTGTGATGCAAGATGGTCCAAAATACCACATGATCTCATTCTCAGCCAATAGCAAAAATCCAGTGTAATAGCCGGGTAATAGAGGGCAGTCACTTACAACAAAATATGCCAAATTGAAATACTTTGATCCTGGTCCAACTCTCAATATTTTAGTCAATCAACAGCACTGTTTCATACCCAAATACATTTGTTTTCAGCAGTAGTTTAGTTACTCTTTAAGTGAAATTTATTAACAGATATATCCCGGATACATTTTTCTTGCTTTGTAGTTTAGGCCCATGAAGAAAACCTTTTTACATGTGCTGTTGTTTCTTGATCTCTTCCTTCAGGTGAACTTGGCCCTCATGCAGAAGCAGTTATCTGAGATGGCTATTGGGCATCCACGTCAGTGCAGCTCCAGTACACACCAAAACGGTTTCTCTGGGGGTGTGGGCGCCCTCGGCATCATGAACAACCGACTGGCAGAGACAAGCGTGGATAGGTAGAAGGAAGTGTGTGACTGTTTTCAAGCAGACTGACAATTCTAAAGAAGAAAAGCACATTTCATGCGCCAAGGCGAAGGCTAATCCATAACTCTCGCATCTTGGAATGAAACCATCTCAGTCCCATGTTTCTGTCACGAACACGCTTGCATGAATGATGCATGATCGTTTCTCTAGGTCTCACATCTGGACTAGAGATTGAAGAATGCTGGAATGCTCCCCTTCATGAGGATACCAGTTTCCATGGTGATAAAAAAGACTTCCAGGATGTTTTGTATCGAAGCTTTAAAAGATAATGCACTACATGCTACATCACACTTTACCGCAACTTTCACTTGCCTGCAGTCATTTGGTATCTTTGCAACAACTCCACTCCGTATTGTATTTGTGACTGTAGAATTTCATTTCTAACGGAGAAATAGCTTTAATAAATTTCAGATTTCAAGTCTAATGGAATCACATCTATGAAAATAACTTGTTCTGAATCTTTTAAGATTGTTGGCTCTATTTTTGAAAGACAGCAACGACGAAATTGAATTACAAACCAAAGAAATAAGTCTATTGTAAAATTGGCATTAGACTTGAGAACAGGTCATTAAACTTACACTGCAAAGGATCTCTGTTAGAATTATTTGTAGATGAATGATGATTCTAAATTGAGTGAAACCACACGTTTGGCAGGGTTGTACGAGAGTTGTCAAAGTGCAGACAAATCAAATTTAGTGTTGCAAGAAAATAGGTCAAAGCAGAGATATGAGATGGTAATTATTATCAAGCCTATACAGCCACTGAAAGGAAAGAGAACAAGGAGAACAACTTGTAGACACAACGCATGCTGGCAGGTTAGTAGATCTTCACTCTCACTTGAGACGCACGTGAACAGGTATTGAAATTACAAGTGAGGATCACCTTTGATGTTTCTGCTTCACCCTTACCCTTTTGCTTTGCATATTACGCCCCTCGAATTTTCACAGCTTGTGAAAGAACATCTTCAGTGACTCATTTGAAAGGAAAATCATTTCCATTAGAAAATTGTTTTTCTTAAAAAGGTGACATCCAGGTCTACTTGTAGCATCAGTAACACAGACAGAAAGGAAGTAATCTGAATAAAAATGCAAACACATTAAATTACGACAGCGTAAATAAATTGTGTTGTGAGAATGTTTCTTCTTTATTTCCAGAGTTTATCGTCCTCTGGGTACCCTGATAGTTCCAGGTTTGCACATTAAAGGCATAACTTACATTACTGCATTTGAGTCTCTTGTATGATATTGGGCATTATGCTGGTGTTGAAGTTCGCACCTCAAAACAAGAAGTGACTGTGTTCCACTTCCAGAATGGAAGCATAAGAATATTCTGTGTTTGTATTCGCATTTTCTTCAATTCAAAGCAGGGGTGGACTGGCCATCTGGCATACTGGGCACCGTCCTGGTAGGCCGTCATCCCGAAGTGGATGGATACGATGGCAAACAATAGTGAAATAGGGCAAAAATGTGGAACAAAAAAAGGCCACATGTTGGTAGCAAAGAAAAAAGTGGTATTTATTGGGCAAAGGGTAACTTATTTGAATGAAAAGTATCAAAAATTGACAAAATTAGGAAAAGAGGGACATTAATTGGCAAAAAGGAACTAAAATCTGAAAAAAAAGTGTAAAAAAATGGTGAAAAGGGGCAAAAATGGGACAAAGGAAGTTAGAAAACTGCCTAAAATAAATTAATAAAAAGGGGCTATGGTTCCCCTTTTAAGGTTTTCTGTGAATAATATTTAAAATGAAGACATAAAGAGCCACATGTTGAGGATTTCTGACTTAATAACGTTTTTATCATGGTTTTAGTAAATATTTCCAAATCTAATTTTGGTAGCCTCAGATCAGACACAGCCTTGCACTCCCTTTTAAGATCTTTGGCTTTGAATTTTTCCATCATAATAGAGGCCCTAAACAGAATCTTGCATCGGGCCACCACAAAGCTAGAAAAGGCCCTGCCTGTTAGTCTGATCTCAGCCTAGTCATGACGTAACTTAATTTGTGACACTACGTATAATCAATAAAGATTGATTGATTCATCTGTTTTAGTCCTTGAGCTATGTGTTTTATTTGTTCACTGCTATCAAGGAATAGGACTCTGCTTTGTAGTTTGCATGAGAGAAGACACAGCGAGATTTACGGTTCTAATAACGTAGTGGGTTGGCCTGGACACAAAATGCCAGGGTTGGATTTTTGTCCCAGTCCACCCCTGATTCAAACGATATCAAAATCTGCATTTAATCTTCCCCTTTTGAAGTTTTACTGTAAATGCAGGTCAACCTTTGCTGATATATATCTTTAATTATCTTGCTTTTCATTGTAGACATTGACCTATTTCAGTTTTAGGCAACTCCATCTTTTTCGCCATTTATATTTAATATTCAGTGTGCAATCGTTTAACCCATTCCCTTAGAAGCAGTAGGTAGCGTCCGTGACACGGTTGTTGAGTTAAAGGTCTTGCTCATGAGCTCACAGTAGTGGGTACATAATGCTCCGGGTGGAAAGATTAAGTTCTGCTCTCATTCGCTGACACCATGGAGAAGGAGAGATGCAAGACGGGGTCAGCAAGAGCCAAGAGAAGAGTAACTACCTTCGCTAAGAAATAGCAATTGCTTTCTTGACTACAAGGACAAAGCCGAGCCGCAAACTCCTGAGTTCTCTTTAGCTGGACATTAGGCTTTGGTCAACCGAAGACTGGAAGATAATTCTGTTTGAGCTAACGTTGTCATGGAAGAAAGGCTGTGAAAGAGGCACACGGAAGGACAAGCCTTAACCCTCCTATTATCCTGGGGGTCAATTTGACCCCATTCAGTGTTCATCATTGATGTTTCCTAATTTGATGGTCACAAGTGATTAATCATAAAATCATCCTGCTAATATTTTTTCAATGAGCTGAATGCAGAGTGCTTGCATTGGTGTTCCTCTGGGGATCAATTTGACCCGAAGCTGTTTGGCTGTGTAGTACTTGTTTGTGCGTGACCCATAGTGACCTTACATCCCTACACATACTTTTGAGTTGATACATGATGACATAAATGACAAATTAGAAACGATTTGTCTGAAAGATTTTCAAGACGCACTAATATCTAAAACTGAAAGTTTGGCTAGAGAACAGGTCATGGTTTCATTATCAAGAGGTTATTTATGTATTCAACAAATAAACAAAGTGTCTGACACAAAAACTTGCTCAACAAGTTTCTGCAAATCATTTTCTGGAGGCAAATATCCCTGGGGTAAGATTGACCCCAAGGATAGAATGTGTGGTAATATTTGAGGATGATAGGAGGGTTAAAATACCAGCCTCTAATCCAGAACTGTAGAGACAAAGGCTGGAAGGCAGGTGTTTCCCTATGGAGATCAGGTTCAGCAACTGGAAAGTGTTGTGGTTGAGGACCTAAACACTCTGAGAAAGTTCTGCACCACCTGCAGACATCTGGCGCTGGCCATCAGCAACGAACCCTCAAGTGTTTGCAACAAGACAAGGAACCTCAAAATGTTAGATCCTGTTGAAAAATGTAAACCACTCATTTGAAGATTAGTGCTTGGATTGATCTGTTGAACAATGAAATAACAGAGGGATTACACAGATTTTTATTTGTCAATTACAATGACCAGCATTTCTTCTAATTACAATTAAATAACATTTATTTTTTATCCTCAGAAAGTCAATTACAATTACGTTCTCAATTACGATTACTGAGCCTTAAATAAATAACCTAATAAAAGCCTAACCTTCGTCTTGTATTAGCTTTCTGTTAGCATCTCTTATAATAACTGGTCCTAAATCAGCTGTAAAATACACCAAAAACAAATATATATCATCTAATTTCTTTCCTATCTATTGATTACTTTGTTAGGCTTCCTAATGAATTAAAATATAGGTTTTATTATTTATTTGTGGGCATCTGAGTCTTTTTTTGTGTCAGCACACCCCTCAATTATTTTTATTTTTTTTAATGGGAAAATGTGGAAAACGCTTGATATCAAACCTATTTTAATAAGTGTTATCTACATATGTGTAGAATTGTACATAGAACTGTAACATGGTTCCCCAGTTTTGCGTTCAATTATAACTGAACATTTTTTACAGAATTTCCATGGCAATTACAATTACAAAGTCAACTATCTGAACTCAATTACAATTTCATGATTATGAGTAGGACAGCAACAGATTTTTTTAAATTACAATTACAATTATGCCGTAATTGTACTTAATTATCAATTACACGATTACAAATGTAATTGACCCCTACCCTGGTGCAGGACATCAGAATGGTAACAGAAGGACAAGATTTTGTCTTCATACGAAGGCTTGTGAATGACTGATACCACGATTGTACTGTGCACCATGTGTGAGCCCTGTTAAAACACAGTCTAATGAGACGGTCATTGAAGTGTTACACACCCCTGTGGAGGCTGTCGGGGGGATTACGTTTATGTTTTCTCATTAAACTGGCACGAAAGGTGCGAGAGAAAAGAAAAAAAGTTCAAACAAAATGCACGTGTTAAATGAGCATGAATCTCCTCTCATTGTTATTCCACTAATACAAATACATTGTGTCATTGTCAAGCAGTGACATTTACAAATCAGCATTATGAATAAATCTGCAATATTTTTAGGCTAATTCTGCTTTGTCTTCCAAACGGCTCTGATTTCTTAAGATATGCACCCACCTGATTTGTGAAGGTTGCTGTCAACACAAGATCTTTTCCAATCTTAGCGTAATAATGTCAAGTCTAACCTAATCAGACAGATTTCTACAAATTCAAAACTGCCCTATACAAACAGAAGTATTTCTTAAAAAAGGTTGATTTACTAAAAAAAATGTATGAAATACTGCCGCTGCAGAATGTCACTGTATACAGCAGTGGTTTCCAACCTTTTTTCGTTTTCGTAACCCCATTTTTATACCACAAATTTCTAGCGACCCCAGAGACTTTTTCCCCATTAGAGTTAGTTTTTTGATCATGTTCGTTACACTGTGTCCAGTATCAGTGAGCAAAGTAACAATAAGCGCCAGCTCAGATATTTTTATACTGCATTATTATTAAAAAAAAAAAAAAAAAAAAACTGCATCTGCAAGGACGAAGAGAGCAAGAGTCAGAATGATTTATCTGCATCATGCACTGACATTGTGCTGTTAAGAAAAATCTATCCTTTGGAGCAGTGGTTCCTAATCTCCCATGTACCCCCCTTTGCATTTTTGTCAAATCATGTGTACCCCCTCTTCATATCATAAGTACCCTCTCCATAATTTCATATGATTTTTCATTTGTGTGTCAAACATTGGTTCCCTAAGGCTTAAAACAATGAGTAGAATTTAAAGTGGATTTTTTTTTTTTTTTTAAATACAAAGCAACTTTTGTGATTACTTCAATAGTAAGTAAATACGTCAACTTGTAGCTCATTATTGTCTCCTATTGTCTGAAGTGTGATAAAATGGCCTCTACAGCTTAAAATAATCCTTTTTCAATAAATTACAAAAAAATATTGGATTTTATTGAGCAATTTTGCTGTTCATTTGTGGTGAATTTGTCCACAAAAAAAATTGCCTAAAAAGGAACTAGGGGCATTTCCCGATTATTTTCTAATGAATTCAATCTGTCCAAGTAGCCCCTGCAATGTGCTTCTGTACCCAAGTTTGGGAACCACTGCTTTAAAGTCAATCTTTTATTCTCAAGTCAAATCAATGACTCTCTCTGTCTCAGCTTTATTTATTTTTAAAGCACTAAGGTAAATCTGGTGTTTCATTGGGGGAAAAAGAGCTGTGTCTGTTTTAGAATAATGATAAAAACCCTTTGTCGACCACTGATCGGCTCATGACACACTACAGTACTTAATTGTGGTGCCAGGTAAAATAGTCGGTGCAGTTTTCCACTGGAGGATGGTCCTCTGGTGTGCTAAACAAGGAATGATTTCATTAGTATTTATAACAGGACACATGACCAACCTTTGGGCCACAAACACTAAAAGTAAACTCTAGAAAACACTAGTATTGTGGCTTTGTTTAGATACTATTTCATATGTCCAGGGTTTGTAACTCTGCTACCTGCAATAAAAGAATATTTCTCCATTTCTACTGCGTGTTTTCTCCCTAAAATATAACTTAAATAACTGCTGCGCAACAGTGGTCAGGGTCAGGAAATTCTAGGTGAAAAATATAAGAATAATAATAATAAAATAAAGGCAGATTTCAAACAGCTGTCAAAAATTCAGTATTAAGAATAAAATCTAAAAAATAGACATATTGCATCTAGACAGCATGGAGATGTTGGTAATTTGTTTTAACAATGATTTATTAGCTCCATATTTATACATTAAAAATAAATAAATAAATAAATAAAAAAATAAAAAAAACTACTGACATTTAAAAAGTGTTCACATGAGAGCAAAATTCTAAAATACTGTTTAAAAAAGTTCTGTTTTTGAGTTAAAAATCTGATATTTCCCAAACGTCACCTGCAATGATGAAAATTTAAAATTAATTTAGTACAAATTTGTAAGTGTTTGTTTTCAATACTGTTTACAATCAAACATTTTAATGCACTATAGGCTCAGTTTTTCATAAATTCAAAATCTGTGACGATCGTTTGTGTAGGTGAGGATGAAGATGCGCTGTAGCAAGTTTGATGTTGCAGGGGACAAATAAATAAATAAATAAATAAATAAATAAATAAATAAATAAATAAATAAATAAATAAATAAATAAAGTGATAGACTTCATAATTTGCAATAGGTGTAATAAGTGTATAATGTTTCTTCAGTATTTGGTGCTACACTTTGCTAAAAGTTGCAAATCTATAGACCCTTTGATTGTTTGTAAACATTGTGACGTATTTTGTTGGGCGGGGCTTAGCCCTGGAGGCAAAACCACAATTGTCTTCATTTTTTTCTGAGCAGTGTTGAGGGTCGATTTAGAAGTTTGTCCCTGTACATTTGCCGTAGGTTCTGACGTCATCTTAAGCGACAAGCAACAATGGTAAGTGAGCAAGCAGTTTTTCTTAACGGCGTCTATTTTGTCTATTTCAAACAAGTTGTTTGTCAAAACTTAGTGTTTTTTTCCGTGTTATTCGTGCACTAGTGTAATTCCAGTTATTAAAATTGACTCTTTGTGCAATTAACGGGGAAAATGAGATCAGCTGAAACGGCATTAGCTTTTCAGCTAACGGATGACTTAGCTCCTTTCATTAAAACACATACAAACACGATTACATACTTCTCATTTAGTGCTTACAAACCTTTTGTGTGCAGAGGTGTATTCTCTTGCCCGAGCCGTTTATTCGGGCATTTTGGTTACTGTGAACACCTTAGTTTAAATATGTCTATAAAGAAGCTAGCTTTGTGTAATGTTTGATAAATTATTTTTAAATGACAATTCTTACCCGATTTCTCTCAGGGTCAAAGTCAGAGCGGAGGCCATGGTCCAGGAGGAGGCAAGAAGGACGACAAGGTGAAAAATACACTATTGAAGCTGTTTACTGATTTATTATAATCTGTGGTAGTTGCTCCATTTAAGTGATCATGGCTCTTTCTACTTGTGTGTTCACTATTCCAACGTGAAGACATTGTGTTGAAATGAGATCTTTTTATATATATATTATAAATCCCACTAATTGGCAGGTGTTATAAGGGATTATAAACATCTTTGTTCTACACGTGTTGTGTTTAAATGGTCAAAATCACACATCTTGGTTTAGCTGTCATTTAAAGCAGTACTTCTCAATAGATCTGACAACAGCTCTTAATACCAAACTGATCTGCACCAAGGAAAGCAATAATATCCATAAAATGTTAGGAATCATGATGGGGAAAAACGTCAAATCTTGCAGTTTATGAAAAATGTTTTTTTAGAAAAATGTCTAGTAGTTAATAACGGGGCCCCCACAGTCATGAAATTCCTGAGAAAGTTATGGAATTTGAAAAACCTATTTTCCAGTCTGGAAAAGTCATGGAATAAATTAGGCCGTGGCTATGGATACGTTTAGCATATCCATAGACTGCCACTATGTATATGCAGCGCCCCTCAATGGCCAGTTTAGGTCACGTGATAGGTGCACCACGTGACTTAAAGTGCCTTCAGTTGTATTTTAGCTCATATTTATTTTTAGGTACCCCGTTAACCATTTTATTTTAGGAAATACCCTAAAATGTTTATTTTTGTCGGATATGTATTTTTAAAGGTTGAATTTGCCATGTTAAAATGAAAAAATGTATACGTCAAAAGCGGGAATCAAACCCACATTAGCAGAAGGAAGAATCCTTGAGTGCGGCGCCTTAGACCACTTGGCTAAGTTTAACGTTTCTCTAGACACTTTCAATAAGTGAACTGTTCTGGAAAAGTTTTTGAAATATAGCCTATTTCCACATTCACAGAGCTCTGTTACACTAGTAAACTGGAGAGGCTCGCTCATTTTTGCGCTCTAATAGTCTTGAAAAAAGTGTGGGAACCTTGTAATAAGCTTAGAGAACAAAACTTAAAGAAGAAGGAACTATTGAAAATTATTTTTTTTAAATGGGTTTAAAAATATGGCTTAATTAATCATGTATTTATTTTTAAGTGTGCTTTTTCAGCACTCTTCTTGAAAATGAAAAGGCACAGAAATGTAAATTCTTCCTCTAAGGCATATTTGATTTCTGTTTATTACTCCACAATGGCTAATAGGCAACAGGGAAACTTTGTTTCTGAGGGAAGGTTTAGAGAAATGCTCATGGTAAATTCTCAGTACAACAACACACAAGCTAGTTTTACAGTATCAACAAGGATTTTTGAGGTGTGCTGTAAAACTCCTAGAGGTTTGTGGGGAGGAGAGGGATTAAAGCCATATAGATACAAAAAAAATGTCCAAACATGAAATAATAATTGGCATATAGGGACTGCATTTAAATAATTAGATGTACAATGTGTGTCTGGCTGCTGCCACTACAGTACTGAATTGTAATGCAGTCAACTTTTCATCAGTGAAGTCCACAGATAAAACTGCATGTAAATGACAAAGCACTGGATTTTCATGGTCTGATTCAAAATAGAATTAGGTTTTTAGGGCAGAAAAAAACTATACAGCGAGAAGTTCTTTAAACTTTTTGTGGGAAAATCATATTTGGATTATTGCCCTGTCTTTGTCCACAAATATCCTGTGCTTGAAATATATTTTTAAAACATTTGTTATTTTTTGTTTTTAAAGGATAAGAAGAAAAAGTATGAGCCTCCGATTCCGACCAGAGTTGGCAAGAAAAAAAAGAAGACCAAGGGACCAGATGCTGCGAGCAAACTTCCACTGGGTACCTTATTAATAAAATAGTTACAGCACAAGGGGGACATTTTACCTCTCTGTGGTCATATGAATTGTCTTTAGATGGAGTTGAGGGTTTTTATTAAGAGAAGTTTGTCTAAACCTTGCATGGTCCCATCACATATTCAAGGAAATACTTTTCTTACACCAAAACATTATCACATAACTCAGTATAAACTGCAATAAGTCCAGAACTTTAACAAACAGACAGAGGCTACAGTTGAGAGTCAACTACTGATGCAATAGTCTCAGAATAGGATGATACAAGGACAAGTGCATCACAAACACAAATGAATCAAACATATTGTGAGATTAATAGTTTCTGAAATCTTTTTTGTTGGATACCTTCGATTAATGTTTAGATTGTTTACAAGAGATAATTTTCTATATACACTTCTTCATATCAGCTGCAAAAACATACCAACACTTTATTATTGTGGGAAAGGCTTACAGTAATTACCCTAATGTCTACATAATATGTCTGATCTACTGGCTTGTGTCTGTCTCTCAGTCACTCCTCACACTCAGTGTCGGCTGAAGCTGCTAAAACAGGAACGAATCAAAGACTACCTGCTGATGGAGGAGGAGTTCATCAGAAACCAGGAGCAGATGAAGCCCCTTGAAGAAAAACAGGAAGTCAGTGTTGTTAAGTAACTAAAGTCTGTAGTCAGTGTAGGAAAAAGTTATCAATTTTCATCTGCCTTCTTTCAATCAGGAGGAGAGGTCAAAGGTGGACGACCTGCGCGGGACCCCCATGTCTGTAGGAACCCTGGAGGAGATCATCGACGACAACCATGCTATTGTTTCCACCTCGGTGGGATCCGAGCATTATGTCAGCATCCTTTCATTCGTGGATAAAGATCTTCTGGAGCCAGGCTGCTCCGTCCTGCTTAACCACAAGGTGAAATCCAAAGAATGACCCACGCTCCTCTACTGCGTGTCTACGATACTGTAGTAATGTGGCCTACCACAGTTTACTAATGGACAGTTTCACATCCTGTGTTTCTGCAGGTCCATGCTGTCATCGGAGTGCTGATGGATGACACTGACCCCTTGGTGACTGTAATGAAGGTGGAGAAGGCACCCCAAGAAACATATGCTGACATCGGAGGACTGGACAATCAGATTCAGGAGATTAAGGTGATAGAATTTAATTGAAGCTTTACATAATCTAATTGCCTAAATTTTAATTAACTTTTGTTGTAAAATAAACAAGGAAACCAGTTTTAAATTTTTTTAACCACTTAGCGCAACACTTTAATGCGGTGTTTCTCAAATGGGGGTACGTGATGGCACTACAGGGGTACTTGAGAGATAGTGGAAAATTAACAAATTAAAGCATTAAAAATATGGGGTTCATAATTTTTAGGTTAAAAATTATAATAATAAAAATGATGGAAATTATCTTAATTAGAATGTGGACATAAAATACAAGGAGTGTGGTGGGAGATGACTGGAAATGATAAAAAAATACTATAGAACTAATTCTATTCAATAAGCACTAAATACTGTTTGATTCCACTTATTTACAAAATGAGATTATTTTAAATGTGTGTTATCAATCATTCATTACATCATTATTATCTATTGGTTGTTTTTCATAGTATTCTGAGCAAAATGTTTTAGTCGACAAAGGAGGTTCTTGGATTCAGAAATAAGAGAAACTTAAAAAAAGTTTGAGAACCACTGCGCTATAAAATGCATTACCATCACACTGCTTTCAAGTACCTGGCTGATTTTTTATTTATTTTTTTAATAAATGCTGACCTCTGTAGAAAAGACGATCTCCTCAAAAATCAATCCATTGCAAGATAGCATTTTTTATACTATTTAACTTATACCCACTTAAAATCAGTTTTGCCCAATCAATCCTCATTGATCAGTGAATAATCCATGCTTCAACCCTCAAGTTTTCCTGCCAGTGTCAATTCAATCGATTCAAGTTGGCTGACTATAGTTTTTGTGCAACAGGAATCAGTGGAGCTGCCTCTCACACATCCAGAGTACTATGAGGAAATGGGAATCAAACCTCCTAAAGGAGTCATCTTGTATGGACCTCCTGGTACAGGTGAATGCCTTCAAATCATTACCTGCTGTAAAGTCACTAACTTAAAACTAGGACTGTCAAACAATCACATTTTTAATCGCGATTTATGGCTTTTTCTGAAACTCTGTTGTAACGTAACATCTACTATGACCCAACTATGGGTGGTTCCGGTTGTTCTAGTGACTAAAGTCGCTTTTACTCGTGAACATTAGCCACCATCAGGCACTAAAGCTGGCAGTTGATGGTGGGTCCATCAAAGCCACCTGAATCATCATGTAGTCCGGTCACGGGTTGTGTTACATCTCAAACGACACTGATGTGCAACATGGCAGCCCATCAAAGTATTAAGAACAAATAAATTATATTAGGCTGTAAAATGCATGCTAACTCATAGTCCAGGCCTTCTTCCACCTGCGTTTAGTTTCTGAATATGGAGCTTTTCAACCCTTTGAATTTCTAGCCGAGTCTCTACAACGAAACAACAAAACTGTTTGCACATGCATGAAAAACATCTCTAATGTGAAGGTAGAGCATTAGCAGAGCATGTCTAATGCAATGCAAACACTGGTTTGGTGCTTAACGCAGGTAACCAAATACAGGTTGTTTCCTTGTCCTGCTGTGAGTGTCCTGTGCTGATTCACACTGATGATTTTTCTGCATTAGGAGGCAGACATCTCTAACAGTTAGCACGTATACAAAACAGCTCATGTTAGAGTTAAATCTAAATGTATTTTCTCAAATTTACAACTTTATTGTTTTGGGAAAATTGTAGTTAAGATTGTTCATTTTAAAAGTTTCATTAAAAAAAAAAGAATGACGATGAAAAAAGACTATATATGATATATTTTATTTCTAATAGAATTTGTAGTGTAACAAATATAATCATGATTTTTGCTAAACAGGATTTGTTCCACGTATCTGTGCTAGATTACAATTTCTTTTGATATGTGCGTCACAGTTGTCCATTTGAAGGGGAATTATTACTTCTCTGCTGCACATTGGATGCGTAAGAAGTTTGGAGATGAGATTGAAAAGATTAAACACACTAAAATGAAAAGGAAAAAAAAGGAATCACACGTCTTAGAAGAAGACAAACCGCTGGTGTTCTGGTCAGAAGTCAGAGTGACATTTTGTTCTTTACCATTTCAACACACTCAACAAATACAAATGTGTCAGCTGGATGAGACAGTGGCAAGAGTAACCATAGTCTCATACATGAAGATAAATGAGAGCCAATCTCAGATGTTCTGCAGATGAATGTGTAAAAGTATCTTACCTTTTTCTTCATTCAATGCATGTGTGAATAAATGTTGCCGGTCTCTGGTCTTCACCTAACAGGCAAAACGCTGCTCGCCAAGGCAGTAGCCAATCAGACGTCAGCTACCTTCCTGCGTGTAGTCGGCTCTGAGCTGATCCAGAAGTATTTGGGGGATGGGCCCAAGCTGGTGCGGGAGCTGTTCCGGGTGGCTGAGGAACACGCCCCCTCCATCGTGTTTATCGATGAGATCGATGCCATCGGCACTAAGAGGTAAACACACATCAGGCAACAGCTGTGTGAGATAACGAGTGTTAGGGAAGTGCCTTTAGAGGTCTTGAACTGTATTTAGTATGCATATATAGACAGTGATTCCATTGACCACATCCTGTATTCCACGTGAAACCACCTCTCTCTGCGAGAAATTTAATTTCAACTGGATTTGGTTTTTCTGTGTAAATCCCAAAATAAACATCCACTGATTTGCAACAACTTCCAGTCTGTGGAAATATCAGAAACGTGTTGGGAAGTCACTTTGGCCGAGTTTGTGTGGCTAACACAATATATTACGCTAAAAATGAAGTAGAAACATCTATGCATCCTTCTACGAGACCCCACAATGCAATGCGTAAAACTTTTCAAAAAAAGTCAGTAAATTGAGTGTTTTTGGTGGAGATAAAAACACTTTCAAGCGGCAATAACAACTTTAACAGTTTTTTGCATTTGAGTTTTTGTAAAACCATGTTTAGGGCTTACAATAAGCAGTTGTTTGTCCTTTTGTTTTTTACCCTTATGTAAACAGTTGAAAATAAGCCACTTCATGCTATTTTGAACCAGTGGTGTCTTTATAGTGTCATTTAGGAAGATAGATCCATTGTCTCCATTTGAGGACATTGGTTTTTGAGAGACGTACTCAGAGTAATTCAGTGCAAAGTTTAGTTATTATAATGTTAAGTGCTACTAATACCAAGTAACTAGGATAAATGCACTTGGAAAAAAAAGCTTGGATCTCAGAAGGTGAAGTGAAATGTTCTGTATTTAAATTGTGAGGGCTGTCCTGAATGTCTGATGTTGTAATATGTCCCTGTCATGCAGGTATGACTCTAACTCAGGAGGTGAGAGGGAGATTCAGAGGACCATGCTGGAGCTGCTCAACCAACTTGATGGTTTTGACTCTCGAGGAGACGTCAAAGTCATCATGGCCACCAATCGAATAGAAACCTTGGACCCAGCTCTCATCCGACCCGGTCAGTAGGGAATTAAATGGGTTTGAAATCTACATCCACTTGTCACAGATCAAAGGTGTTCTGCTGTATCTGACTAAACTATAGTTAAGTGGATATATTTTGCTGAGTCACGGTACATAGGTCTTGTTTAAATTCCATTTTATTTTCTATATAATGAAGTATTTCTCGCTTTACTAAAGTCTTGTAATTTCTCAGATTTTCTATGTAAAGGTGAGATATTGCTTCTCTCATGAGCTTTTGTCATCTTTGTGCTCTTCTTTTTGTTTTCTTTCTCTCTCAGGGAGAATCGACCGTAAGATTGAGTTCCCTCTGCCTGATGAGAAAACCAAGCGGAGGATCTTTCAGATCCACACAAGCCGCATGACAGTGGCAGACGATGTCACCCTGGATGACCTCATCCTGGCTAAGGATGACCTGTCGGGAGCAGACATTAAGGTGAGAACAAGACATCATGTTCATTCATAATGTCCTCTTTCTATGTCCAATAGAAAGCAGACAAGAAAGGTACACAGATGAACATTAACATTATTCTACCTTGGTTTTTTTACACAAAGCAGATTGATTTGCTGTGGGCTTTCGATTAAGTCTAGACAGCAGCAGTAGAATAGTGGTTTTTCTTTGTTTACTTCTGTGTGGACAGATACGTATTGATTGTGATGTTGGAGTTGAGCCCGTCCACACAGCAAAGAGAAAAAACCACTCAGGCAGATTTTCCAAATGACAGTCACATCAGCACTTGATTAACTTCACTGGATTTTCCATTTCGTCTTCTGGGTCCAAAGTGCTCCCAGTAGTACAGAGACTAAACTCTGCTGCCCCCATGTGGGCTGATGTAGAACAGCAGTGGGATGAAAGAGGTCTTCACTTCCTCAAAAGTGTTCAGTGTTGGTAAACGCTGCTCATGAGCTATTCACATGCTACACTGATGAGTTTTTGAACAAACACATTAAAAAAAAAACACACAGACAATTAGAAGTAGAGCAGCCACCCCAGGAAAGAATATCACTAAGTTAACTACAAAGTAGGCCTGGACAATTAAACTATAATGATACATATCGCGATAGAGATGTAATCAATATCAATAGAAAACATGTGCGATAGAATGTTCGATAATTTCACTGAACCCCCGTTTGAAAAAACCCGGAAACAACCCCTGACTCAGTACTGCAAGGCCTTCTGGGGGATGTAGGCAGAGGAACAGCTTGAGCCGCTCCATAGTAGCTGTGTACATTTCATGTTTGACCACCTGAAAGGATGAGCCGAGCAAAGGCATTATTATCAGATGTAAAATAAACAAGAATCAGTAACAGTGGTTTATATTACATCATGTGCTTTTTTATTACTATTATTTCAAGAAAATTTCATTATAAATGAGGAAATATATGCCAAAATTGCCATCATAATATTTTAATGCATACCCTGCTGTTCGTTTTATGTCAGATTTTCTTTGATTAAGCATTTTTTTTAATTTAGGTTTTTTTGGGGGGTTTTTTCATAGTTTTGTTGACCTCTTTTTAAATGTTAAAGATTACGTGATATCGTGATACTTTTTTAGGCATATCGCCCAGCCCTACTACAGTACAAATTCATAATTCCAATTTTTTGCAGGTGAGGTGCAGGTTTGGGTCATTTTTCGTCTTTTAATATCCATTTTCAATTGCAATTAAAATTACAATTATTATTTTTACCCTGAAAGTCAATTACATTCCAGTTACTAAAGTATCTCTAATGATCTTTGATAACGGGTCAGTTTAGACCCATATCTTAATTCAGCAGTAAAATACACTAAAAAATATTATCAATCATCTAATTTGTTTTTCATCTCTTGGTTACCCTGTTGTTACGCTTCCTAATCAATGAAAATATTGGCATTAATATTTTTGGTGTGAGCATCTAAGCCGTTTTTTTCCTGTCAGTTTACTTCTCTAAAATGGTAAAATGATCCTGAAGAGAAGTGACAGGTAGTGGTTTATCTGAAATATATTTGAATAATTAACTACGTATGTGTAAGAGAACTGTAACATGGTTCTACAGTTTAGTGTTTAAATTGTAATTGACAGTTTTTATAGATTTTCCATAATAATTACAAAGCCAGTTATCTCAATTCAACATTTTTTACAATTATAATTATGTCATAATTGTATTTATCAATTCCGCAATTACAATAATAATTGACCCCAACCCAGGGAGGTGACACGAGGTAGACGCAAGAGCAGAGAAATCACAACATTGTTGCGTTAGACTCCTGATTGTTTGTTTGTTTATTTATTTGAGCAACATAAAAAACCATTTTATGTACAATACGTATAACACGTATTTAAAGGAGAAAGTGCTCAAAAGGATTAGGCAGAAGTTCAAGGAACTTATAGGTGCCTACCCCTCCCTCACAAAATAACATTTTAAACTTCACATTTGTTTTTTCATTATGTAAGAATACTATACAAACATGCAGTGCATAAATATACATATTTTTTTTCGCTTATGGTCGTTTGTAACAAAAAGTAATGGAAAAAATAAACCAGAATATTTACTTTTTTGTTTTCAACCATTGGGACGTAAGAAGACTTTTTAGGTTTTTAAACACACCTTTCATTCTCAGGCTATCTGCACAGAAGCCGGCCTCATGGCTCTGCGAGAGCGACGTATGAAAGTCACCAACGAAGACTTCAAGAAGTCAAAGGAGAACGTCCTGTACAAGAAGCAGGAGGGGACGCCGGAGGGGCTTTATCTCTAACCTTCAAACTTCACTTCCTCTCATCGGCATCTCTGAAACAACAGGAAGATGCTTTTGTTTAACCACGGAGAATTTTTGATATTTTGTGCGTGTCATGTCTGGCTTACTTCCCTCTTCCCATTATTGTATGTGTTAAAATAAATGATACCAATATAAACTCTTTAGTTGTCATCAAATGTGTGAATTAGCAGAAGCATGTTGTTCTTTCACTAATCTAAGTTTGGATATCTCTTTTTACAGGATTGTTGCACAAAATCTTCATCCAAAAGTGTCACACGTCGCCTCCAGGAGCCAACGAATGTCAATACACTAATTTTACTGTTTCAGTCTGAAAGGAGAGCTCTGATTGGACGTAGGGTCGGCGTTATACAGCAGGAAGTTGAGTGTGTCCTGTTTCATACAAACAAATCAGCCTTTAAATGAAAAACGTGAGTGAATCCATCCAAAGCTGCTCGTGCTGCAGTCTGACACAGCTGTGATTTAATTCCTCTTGATGTAGAGCCATGTGCAACTCAGTGCTCAGCAGAAAATAACCCCCCTACCACCACTTTACACTTTACGTACTGCAGCACCCTCGCCACCTAATGGAGGGGGTCGGCGGGGGATGCACACTTATTAAATCAGTCACGCTTTTCTGAACACGGTTCATACATCACAGAACATTCAGCAAATAAAAGGAAACGGCGACATTTAAACCAAGCACGAGGTGCTGGAAGAAGAAAAGAGTTTAAATGAGACATTTATCAGTTGAAGATAAAAACGATGTTATTTCCAAACTAGTCTGAAAGTAGAGATGATGAAGGGAAATTTTACTGATGGCATTCATGCAAATGTCAATGCCGTATTTAATTCTACTACAATTGTGTTTATTTCCCAGTTAATACAACTCACACTCAGACAGGCTCTCAGTAGCTCTTTAAAAACTCATTGCAGTATTTAGTCCTATTCACTTTTTTTTCTTTTTCATTAACTACATACTGTATGTGGTTTCAAAACATCCATTAAAACTGCAGGAAAAGTGAAATACACCTGTACGCAACACAATCTGGTCACACTAATCATTTTCTAGATAATCACCTCCAAAGTACACAAACTTATGTGTGTGTAGATGACATTTAAACTTATTTAAACTGGGTTCCCACTGGCAGGAAATTCCTGGAGAAGTTATGGAATTTGAATAACCAATTTTCCAGTCTTGAAAAGTCATGGAATATTTTAACTGTTTTGGAAATATGTTTAAAATATGTTAAACCTTACCCTAAACCCAAACCCTAAAAATTGTTGCGATTTAGGGTTATAACCTTACCCGAAGACACTACGTACTTGTACTTCGGTAACCGTGCCAATAGCTCTGGGGGTTGTTCGCATGTCAACTGTACAAATAAACACTTTCTTCTGTTAACAGGCTCTCAGTAGTTTTACAGACATGTGGTCATATTTCACCCACTTTCTTTACTTAATCCTTTTAGTTCACTTCACTGTTTACATCCTACAAACACGTACTGTATAGTCTCTACCATGACTTCAAGCATTGGATGCCTCTCCATTATGCCCAATGACTCAACTGGGATTGACAAAGGAGCTCCATGAGGCCTGGACAATGAGACGTATGTTTCACAGAACAAGTCGCTCCACACGAGGCAACGACATAATTGACTTTAAGTCAAGTCACGCAAGGAAAACTTTTCGCTAAGTCATCAGAAAAGCTCAAATCTTGTCTGACATTTATCAATTGATCTGGATTATGTTTGGTAAATAATAAGCTACAAACGTTGGTTGTTCAAAACTCAAAATACAACTTTAATAGACTTAATGTGAAACCAAAGGCTCAGTAATCCATAACAGTAACACAAAGCCTCAGTTAGCAAAAGTATAGTTTGGTTTCTATTAGTTTGGTAATTCAGATTACCAGTGGTTACAAGATTAAATTAACCCTTTTAACTATTTCTTATTTTACTTTTATTACCTGCATATTATGACTGTTTCACACTAGAACAAATTGAATAAATACAGTTTACTCCTACATGTGACAACTGTAAAAACACATATATACATTTCCATGATAAACATTCATTAAAAGGTACATTATGGAAAAAATGTTTTGAATTTAAAACATTTTTGAACGAAGCAAAAAAAATAGAATAAAATTGGCCCAGGCATGTGTGTGTGTGTGTGTCCGAATAAAATATACACCCATGTTTTGAAGAAATCATATTCTATTTTTCCATTTCCAAGGGGTTCTGTGAATGCTGCTTATCGAAGGTACTACAACCATTATTTATACGAGGGTTTACAAAATAAAATACCTTGGATCCCTGGGAGTCACTGACATCGAGTTATATTGAATTCCAATTAACAATTTAAATGTTATTTAAATTTAAACAACAGTTAATAAGAGAGTTGATTAAAAATAATAATAATAATAATAATAGGATAAACTATGTATTAATGTGTGTGGCATGTAAACTTTGCCATTTCCCTGAGGTTTATAAAAGGATTCTCAGCCCCAAAAGTTTAACATCCCCTGGATTAATTGACGTTATTCGTGACATTTGAGGAAAAAAACCATAAGCAATATATTATATTTGTGGTTTTCTTGCATGTCGGTCATCGCAAACACACATAAGCAGCATAATAAAAAGAGAAATGTGCATCATGTGAGACAGACAAAGAGTGCACGTGGTTATGTAAGTGATGTTGTTAAACAGAGCAAAGACGTCCTGGTTACTTCCACTGGATTAAATGAAATGAAATGTCTGAAAACAAGCTAGAGTTACTTTGAGCTGATGAGGGAGACGACGTACGCAGCCCAGAGGCAGACTTTTAGAGGTCTTCTCTTCATGTCACTCGACTAGCTTTACAGAGAAGGAAGGACAACGTTAATGGCTAAATAACAAAGGGATGTGTAAACAAAAAACAGCGAAAGTAATCTTTTTTATTTCTTTTTTACCATTTTCAACTACTTGACTAAAAGTGTAGTCTTAAAGGGATCCTCCACGGTTTTTACAAGTTTGAAATAAACTTATTAGAAGATGATATTAATTTAATCGTCTTTTTAAAAAAAGCAGCTTTTTAATTCATTTAGCAGCTTTTTAGATCATTTAGTATCTTTTTAGATCATTTAGCAGCTTTTTAGATTATTTAGCAGCTTTTTAATTAATTTAGCAGCTTTTTAATTCATTTAGCAGCTTTTTAATTCATTTAGTATCTTTTTAGATCATTTAGCAGCTTTTTCAGTCCAAATAATAACATGTGCTGCTTTTGGTTGCTCTAAATCAGTGGTTCCCAAACTTTTCACAGTCCTGTACCCCTTCAGACATTTAACCTGAACCCATGTACCCCCTACTCGACACTTAAAAACATAATAATGTAATGTCATATACAATGTAGCCGTACAGTGAATTTTACCTATCCTGTTGAGGTATAATAATAATAATAATAATAATAATAATAAAACATAACAATAATACCTAGAATATTTGCATTTCCTGAAGAAAATGAGGATGCGGTTGCTGGCCTGCATCACACTGCATTAGCTTATCCTTGGCATTAGCATTAATATTAGCCTAGCAATAGCAATAACCAAGCAATAGCATTAACATAATATTAGCATCGCAATAGCCTAGCAGTAATATTGGCTTAGTATTAGCTTTAACCTAGCATTAGCATTAACGAGCATTAATGTTAACATAGCATTAGCATTATCCTAGTATTAACATTGACTTAGCATTAGCTTTAACCTCGCAATAACCTAGCAATAGCATTAGCTTAGCAATAGCATTAGCCTAGTATTAGCGTTAACCAACATTAACCTAACAATAGCATTAGCCTAGTATTAGCGTTAGCCTAGCAATAGCAATAACCTAGCATTAGCTTTAACCTAGCATTAGTATTAGCCTAGCAATAGCATTAGCCTAACATTAGCATTAACTGAGCATTAACCTAGCAATAGCATTAGCCTAGTATTAGCATGAACCTAGCATTAGCTTAGTAATAGCAATAACCTAACACTAGCCTCGCATTACCTTTAACCTAGCATTAACATTAACTGCTCTATTTATATTCTAGTTTACAATGTTGTCAGTGTTTTTAATTTTCAGTCACGTATCACCTATGATCATTTGCGTACCCCTGGGGGTACCCGTACCCCACTTTGGGAACCTAGGCTCTAAATAATCAGAAGAAGTTAAAGATGCCGATGTCATCCTCTGTGTTTTTACTTTATTCCTAAATTGATTCACTGGATGCCATTTTGGTTTTGGTTTGTATTACGTGTTCCCTGTGATATGATGCCAGATGTTCAGTTTTGACTGTTTCTGTTAAAAGCCACAAAATAAACACCTGCCGTTGTTTTGGCAAAACTTTCAATCCATGAAAACACCAGAAATGTCACTTTTTCAGCATTTTTAGGGGTACGGGGGCCTTTTTAGGGGTACGGGGGCATCAGCAGCGGATGAAAACAACTGAATGAAATACAGGTTTTTAAAATGTTAGTTATCTACCCAGCAGCTTTACGGTAGGAATGGATTTACTTGGGGCCCCTGTGCAATTACATAGTCTGCATATAGCCAGAAACGCCTCTCTGGATGTTGGTTTCAACATGTACAGACATATTTCTAGTAGATGAGTTAGAACAAATCACTCAAATCGTTTTCTTGGTGGAATGTATTTCAAGTTGACACCCAATTCTCGGCGCTTATGGCCTTAGAAATGAGTGATTAAAACAGTTTTATCTAAAATAAAGCATCAGGTAGGGCAGAAAAATCAAAATGAAAGGTTTTTTTTTTACAGTAATTTGCCACTCAGAGCCCTTATTGCAGATGCAATAATAATAAGATAATCTATCAGGATTCATCACCTCACCTCTTTTTTCAGATCCAGAGGTAGACATAGCATTAACTTATGTGGGTTATGATTTAATTATGACTTAAATTATTAAGCAAAGTGCTGCCCTGTACGGAATGGTTCTCATTAAAGCGTTGGTTCGTTGCCTCTGGCCACTGCAGCCTTTTTCCTTGTCCTTTTAGTACGTCGTATGCATTGGAAATGAAATCTACAAAAACACATGATTTTAAGCGCAATAAAACATAAGTTTTAAAAGTTAGGCGTGTTCTGATAGAAAAGTTTACATGACATTAGGCTCACGTACCCCCTTTCTCTTGCTTTAGAATGCAAGTACCCCCTTATGGCCGACAGTCTGTAACATTTTGCTCAGAGTTCTGTGAAAAAACAAATATAGAACATAATGACGGAAAGAATGAGCGTTAACACACATTTGAAATGATCTTATTTTGTAAATAAATGGAACGAATGAATAGATTTATTTCTACAGTTTTTATTATTTACGATCATCTCCCTCCTGATGTGGGACCAAAAATGACCCTTGTCAAATTTTCAGTTCATGTTCTAAACAAGATCATTTCTATCATTATTTTGTCTGCTTTTTGTGTTATTGCGTGTTTTTTTGTGCGTGTCATTTTGTGTATTTTGTTGGTGTTTTTGTGCGTTGTTGGTATTATCCCATGTTTTTCTCCCTCACAGTGTGTGTTTTTGGTGTCGTTTGGTTGTTTATGTGGTTTTGTATGTTTCTCCGTTATTTTTGTGTATTTTGTCGCGATCCTGTGCATCTTTCTCTTTTTTAGTGCGTCTTTGTTGTCGTTTTTTTTTGTGCGTTGCTGGTAATAGTACGTATTTCTCTCTCAGTGTGTGTGTGTGTTCCTGGTGTCATTTTGTTGTTGTTTCTCTGTTCTTTTATTTACTCACTATCTTATTTTGTGGGGTTGTTTCTTGTCATTTAGTGAGTTGCTGGTAATATTTTGTATGAGTATCATTTTTTTTTAACTGAAAAAATAAACATGATACAACTCCATATTTCTAATGCTTTCATTTGTTCATTTTCACCTATAGTGCCATCGCGTACCCCCATTTGAGTTTCAGTCGCTCCTTTGACTACCAGCTCTTTGGAAGATCAGTAGAACAGGTTCTCGAAAAGAAGTTTCGACGTGTTTTTTTTTTTTTTTTTCGCATCATAGTGGTTCTATATTTACAAATAAATGATGAATAATGAAATTATGCCTTATGAACCTCTTTATATACAGTATATCTATATCAGTGTTGGGAGTAACTAGGTGTTTTTTGTAATATATTACAGTAATATATTCCTTTTTTGAAGTGACTCAGTCGTGTAACTCATTACAAAAGTGAAAAGTGGTAATATTTATATTACTAGTCACAATTAAAGTAACTCAAGTTACATACATATTTAATTTAAGTGCATATTTCCTTTGTTTTCTCACCGTTTGCAATGATTTGAGGAAAACAAAGATGATCATTATAGTTAAATATAACTTATGGGGAACAAAAAAAAAAATCTTTTTGCTCCTGAAAAAAGCAGAAGTAATTGAAATGAAACTTAGACTGTGATATAATTAGTGTTCTGGACCAAAAGGAACTCAAAATAGTGTAACTCAATTACTTTTTAAAAAAAAACTGTAATACTGTAATACAAATAAATTACATTTTTATCCCAGTACTAGTAATATAAATATTTTACAAGTTTAGAGTAACTTACCCAAGACTGATCTATATATACAGAGGTGAAAGTAATGGATTACAAGTACTCACGTTACTGTAATTGTGTTACTTTTTTTGGATATTTGTACTTTTTTAAGTATATCTTCCATAGTGTACAGACGGTCTATCTTTGGCTAAGATTTAGTCAAATTCTGTTCAGACAAACATCAAATAAGTAAAACCACCTGTGGAAATATATCCCTCACTGGAGGAGGTAATGCTTATCACAGGCTAACGGTGGGCCAGATACCACAACACACCTCAACTCAGGGGTGTCAAACTCATTTTAGTCCAAGGGCCAAATACAAAGTAGTTTGATCTTAAATAGGACACGGGTTTTAGGCGGGAAAACTAGAAATTTCAGCAATAATTTTGGACTTCGACGTATAAATGATACATAAAGTATGTAAGGTGCCGACAATATCCAATCAATAAGTGACAGATATCAGTCCTGGCATGATTTTCTTTTATTGTATTGATTTTGTGACCGTTTTTTTTATTATTATTACATTTATGGGTAATTATGTAAAATAATTTGAAGAAAATGTAGTTTTTTGTCATGCATGGGAAAATTGCCATTCTCCAAATATTGTGAAGTTTCATTAAATGTGTGCATCTAGAAAGGCTGAGATATCCACAACTGAATTATTTGGTAATTCAAATGATAAATCCCGTTTTTTGTTCTTGTTTTTTGTCTTTTTCTTCCAAATTGGCTGGATTTGGCCCCCGGACCTTGAGTTTGACACATGTGCCTTAAATCGTCAATTGAAACATCTGCCTTGACAGATTATATCAGTTTTTCAGTGCTGTTTAGGTGTCAAACGTGGAGTTTAATCAACAAAAAACTGTTAATTCCAGTTTTAAAATGAATTAATAATATGTGGCTTTTTTTCCCCTCCACTTTAAATGCGTTACCAATTTAACCCACAGGGTGGCGCTAAATGTAAATAACAGACCTGTGCTGACAATCCTATGCTTTGTCATTCTACCTGTTCGAGTTATCGTGTCCATTCTGGAACTTTAAGCAGTCATAGTGAGATAAAACATGTCACTTAGGCCCGGGATATGTGACACTGGACGTGTTTTAATTGGAAAAAACAAAAAAAAAGGTCTACATGAAGAAGACCTTTTTTCTTCTTCTTCTTCTTCTTCTTCTTCTTCTTCTTCTTCTTCTAATATTGTTTATTCTCGTAGGCCCAGCAGCCTCTGAAGTAGCCAATAGTAAATGTGCGCACTTCCCACCTATCAAACATTTACCCCCGCACCAATGAAAAACTGTCGCATTCCCATCGGTTACAACAAATAAATTATCCCACTTCGGTGGATAAACACACAAGCTACGGAAACGGAGCAAACATTGCTCGTAAAGGCGTTCCTCCATTGCGTTTCCACTTCTTTATTTATATTTATTATGTTTCCATCAAGTGCCACTGCCTGGTGCAATGCAGGTCCCAAGTAGCCAATCAAAGCGGCCGACACATGGAGTATAATATTGCAGGTCCGCAGCGACCAATCAGAAACGCCTTCACACACCGCTACCGCAAGTTCTCCAGCCTCAACCCCATCTAGCCACACCAGGAAATATCCTTCCGCGGAGGGAAACTAGTACCCGTCATAAAACCTCGTCTAGAAGTAAAAGTAAATGAAAAAATAGATAAATAAGATTATAAATCGATGGGTTCATATATTATTTTTCCCCAGTTGCCCACTCTGTGTGGGTTTTATTTTTAAAATGTAAAAATTTGTATTTTATCAATGATCAAGTACTAGAGAACCATGTAAAATATAGATTAGAAAATGATTGTTGAACCTCTGAAATGTATGTTTTAAACCATTCTGGACATTGATTTTGTGATATGTAACTTTTTTATTGTCTCCCTGTTGAGGACCATTGATAAAATCCTTCAATCAGCAAAGCAGCACATTATTGAATCTGCTTCATATTAGGATAAAAGTTTTTTGCACTCAATTGTTACAATTTAGCACCTGAAACTTGATGTTTTCTTGTTAAATCTAGTAAAATTGAATCTGCTAGAGCATTAAAAACCAGTCAACTTTTGTTTCTGTGGGGAGTTTGCATGTTTTCCCTGCGGTTCAGGGACAGACAGAGCTGAGACTTTCAACATGGCCGCTGCTTGGTTCAAGGGTGTGCAACGTCAGATTTGTTTCGACGCCCCAACCCCACACCCCGCAGGACAGCTCAATGTTGACAGGTAGTCATGATAACTCAGAGATAAACTGAAAGCTGTGTAGAATCTACAGAACTGATCGCACAAAGGGCTTTTTAAAAATGACTAAAGTGGGTTTAATATACTAAAAACAAAACAAAAAAAAAAAAACAGTAAATATTGACCAGCAGGTGTCCTCAGTGAGTAACGTTCGTAACTAAGGTGAGTAATAATAATAATAATAATTAATTACGCAGAATTAAATTTGAATTAGGAATTGAGTGTTCACACGGTCAGTTTAAAGAGGATTTAACTTTTATTCTGAATGAAAGAGGAATTAAAACTCCCATGTAAACTATTCATGAAAAAGCTACGACTTCACTAGACTGTTCTAGTTAGATGTTAAAAACTTGTTGTGAAAAGTTTATGCACAGATCGGAATTTTTTTTTTTTTACCCTCCAACTATCCTTGGGGTCAATTTGACCCCTTACAATGTTTATCATTCAAAAAATAATCGTTGACTATTTTTTTTTTTTTTGTGCCTTATATTTTATGACTTTTCCTATTTTGATGGGTACAATTATGACAATTTTTCTTTCTCCTAATGTGCTGAACACACATTGAACGCATTGTCCTCTGGGGTCAATTAGACCCCGAGCAGTTTTAGCTCTTAAATAAAATGTGTTAGTAATATTTGAGGATAAAAGAAGGATTAAGAATGTCATAATAGTTTGTACATTATTATAGTTGCAGAGTGGCACTTTCTACACTTTAAATACAAAAAAAAAATGTCTTATTTATTTATGTCATTGTTTATTTTATATTTCATATTGGCTTGAGTTGAATAGGTTATACCCAACTTATATGTAAGTATTTGCCTGGAATTAGTTAAATGCAAGCATAGTTATTTTTCAAAGCGCACTTTTTAAAAAAATGTTTTATGGTGTTCTAAAAGTACATTGTATATTGTCTCACTCCTAATAATAATAATAATAATAATAATAACAATAATGATAATAATAATAATAACACATTGATACCATAATTTAAAGGCTGTCTCAAATGTGTCAATGTGAAGTTTATTTGTCTAGTATTAGCTGATGTTATAATAATAATAATAATAATAATAATAACAACAATAATAATAATAATAATAATACATTTTATTTAAAAGCACCTTTCAGGCCACCCAGGGACACTTATAATGAATAATAAAATACATTAGGAAATGGAATAATAATATTTTTTTAAAAAAAATAAAAAATTAGGATAATTATTGAATGATAATTACAGATAATTAACAGATTGGTAGAGATGAGTTTTGATTTGAAAAGTTTTGTTTATTTTGCTCAAACCTTTAGACACATATGTTCAATGAGTCATAATGTTAAGTGTATAATCCTAATCTGATTATTGGTTTAATAAGATCTGTTGAAGACATTACAGTCCAAATGATCTAAATGCACTTCGGACATGATCACCTAAATTGATCACATAGTTAGCTGGTTATAGGGCCTGTTCATCATCATCATCATCATCATCATCTACTGTACTACTGCTGTGCTGCAGCGGCCCTGAATCGAAATAAGGAAGTGAGTGAGTGAGTGAGTGAGCAGTGCTAGCGTGGCGGAGGGATACACCAGGCAATCCCCGTTCCGGCCACTGCCAATATACACACACTGCTACACCGCCAGTGGAGCTCCATCTACGGGACGAGCACACTCCTAGTCTGCCTCCGCACACCGACAAGCACACAACTCGTCCGACATGGTATGTATGGCCATTCATTCTCCAGCAGATTGTTTTAGTTTTGAAAGGCGCTACTCCTGGTTATTACGGCTGTGTGAATTTTCCGCTTTGGTTCGTGTTGCTGTTGAAAGCTGTCGGTTTGCTGTAGTTAGTGAGGCGGAAACCGCCCGCCAGGCATGGGGTTTTCCGCGCCTTTTTAAAGCCACACTTTTGACCAGTATTTGCTCCTCCGCGTGGCTGCTGTACATCTGCAGTCTGCTTCTGTACAGAAAGGGACTGTATATGCATCATAACTGCGCAATACATGTTAGCTTGTCGGCTATCTCGGGTCAGGTAACCGGTCCGTGGATGGAGCCCTGCTGCATTTTACGGTGCAACTTCAAATTTCGGGGAGATATTCAGAGTTATGACGGTGTTATTGGTAATTTATGAGTGCGGTAGGGTGGGTTTTAGCTGGCCGTGAGTCCCATTGCTAATGTAGATTAAACAGGAAGGGAACATGTCCGGGGTCTGTGTGTGTGAGGGCTTTTCTACCGAGCTGTGTGCTTCCTTATCTTTCTATGGGGTTGCACTATCTTTGTAGTTCAATCTGTGCCATTCCGTACCATGACAGAGAGGTGGGGTTGGGGGATGGGGGTGTTCAAGGAAGGAGGGGGAACTCGGAACTATTGTATCCCGTCAGATTTCCGCAACGGAAACTGACCATATTGTGTCATTTTATTATTTACTTATTTATTTAATTTTTTAAAACAAGGTTATATCTGCACCTGTATGAAATGCAGTTCCGCCCCTCTCTGCATCCTCTCCAGCCCATTTCTTATCTGTGCTATAAATTATGGGCTGGGTGTAGTGTTCTGTTCAGCTCATTTGCTTGCTTCTTTGCAAAGTCCCTAAGGTTATGCAAAACGATTGAAACCGCCTGCATTAACCAGCTGTCGAGTTTTAGTCAAATTCTACCCGAATAATTCATTTACATTCAACACATCTACTACGATCATTTTGAAAATGCCTTAAAAAATGTCCAGTGTTGCTTGGTTTAAACTACTTTTCCCTCAGTTGTTGAAGCCACACTGAAATCTAAAAACACCCAATGGAAAACCAAGCCTACCCAACCAGCTACGTCACACAAGAAGTTACCAAGGGTAACCGATCTGAGATAATCAAGTTAATTGATTGTTTATCGAGCTTCTTCATAGATCCGTAATGGCCTGGAGTTTCTCTCCCCCACCACCTCTGACATGATCAAATATCCCATATATGGTATTGAGCTGCTATGCAGGTTCATGTTGCAACAACACGGCAGAAATGAAAACGTAAAAGCAAGTTGTTGTTGTTGTTGTGGTGACATATCGACGTTTCTGAGAAGTTTGATCCACATAGTAAAAACCCCTGCATATCCGTCAATGGGCTGCTGAGCTGGAGATGGTTCCACCACCGAGGAGGAGGAGGAGGTGGTGGCAGTATCGAATATGTATAGTGGAACAATGCCGGGGCCCTCTCGTGTTTCTCTTACACTCTTGTTTGCTGATGCATGTTTAGTAACTTTGACAGACATCCGATCACCTAAAATGAATAATTGATTAGCTCGGTGACAACATCCAGACCCATGTCCACGTTTCTGCTGTCGAGGAGTGATAAAAAGCCCTGTTTGTATTGTGTCGGAAAACCAGCAGTCGCCACCACTTTTAACTATCAGTTAAAGTAGGGGATGTGAAGGACTGGGAATTGTGATTTCCATCCACTTCGCTTCAGTCCCCCCCCTCCCTTTTAATCACAACTCCGCCTGAGGCCTCGCAATCTTTTGTGCAGCCTCTAAGAGATGACGTGCATTCTGAAGCTCTGTACTTCTCTTAAAGGGAGTGTGTGTTTCATATTAAGTCTTTGTACTCTTTGTGTGTGTGTGTGTGTGTCATCATCATTCCAAACCGCAACTGGTCCATAACCTTGTACAACAAAGAGAGAGAGATGCCACTTCAGGGATTGTTTAGGAAATAATAGCGTCAAATCATTGAACTTTTTGTTCTAAAATGTTGCATCATCACGAAGGTAATTGATGCAAGGGTGAGGCTGCATTATCTATGCAGGGCCTTCAATTTCCTGTGATCGTAGAAAATGCAGAATTTACTTCCTGAAAAAGAAATGGCAAGATTTTTCATATTTTTGAAAGAATATCAAACAAAGTCAAGTGGAATATGATACGAAACGTACCCTCACATGCATGTTTTGGGATAATATTATACATTTATATTTATTTTGTTTCTGTAAACATGTGGTCAAATGTGGCACAAAATTCCATGATATGACAGACTTTTCTGAATTGTAAATAGGTTTTACGATAGGTTTAGTTTTCATAATTTCCGGTGTAATATGGGTAAATTATTGTCTGGGCATAAAATCTTGGGTGATCTCGGTGCGTACTTGTGTAAAAATATGAAATTAATTATAATAGTCAACTCCATTAAGCTTTTTTAAGAATGTTTGCAATGATTTTGTGAAGTTTATTAGCCAGTAATGATATCCAATTTGGCACAAGCTCATAAAATGAAACAGAAATGTGTAAACCTACACAAATGGGAGGCTCTACATGTGATTGAAAGAATTCCCCGTGTCCCACTGTCCTGGGTGGGGGGACGTTGCCATGTCAGCATTGGGAACAGTTGACCAACTCAAGCCAGCAAAGCTTGTCCCAATTACTCACACTCATGTTTCCTAATAAGATGTTATTAAAAGTGGAAGCCCGACACCAAGCAACCCAGTCCATTCGACAGTGGTGATGATGAATCACAGGGAGTGTCCTCTAGTACAAACTGTGTCCCACGTTAAAGGAAAAACAGACTCGTGGAGGTGGGTGAGTTCATGTTGGGCGACAAACGACTGACGTAGAAAAAGACGAGACGGTCAGTGAAGAATGTGGAGCCACTGCAGCACAATAAGGCCCCGACAGTTTGGATCTGAGCCAAGGGAGAATCCAAAGCACTGAGTCACCGAAAGCTCACCTAGTATGACAACGGGGAACATGAAGACAAGAGACGACAAGGATTTAGCTGGAGCAACACAGCAGCATGACTAATGGGGGGAAGAGGAAGGGCTGCATCTCAGCTGGAAAAAATTGCAAACATTAATCAAGAAATATGGGAATAGTTTTCAGCTCAAGCCTGACGTTTTCCTCCAATGGAGATGTGAACAAAACACAGGATGTGAGCTGTAAAGAACACATCCCAGCCGTATTGATTATGGTATCGTTAATCGTATGAACACGTGATCACATCACTTCTAGCCCTGGCAGCTGCTGCTGCTTGAGCCATAACGAACAACTCTTCCTTTGTATGTTTGTTGGTCAGTGATAGGTCAGCGAGGGATGTATCATGTGACATTTTGCTAAATCTCACCATTCCAGCCATTACACAACAACTTTAGTTAGCTGATTTGATTTGTGAAAATAATACAAAGACAAACTGAGAGGCAGTCATTCTCAAGTCTCCTCCACAGCCACATCATTTGACAGTTACAGTTTGGCTTGAAGATTTTGCTTCAAGGCACAACTAGAAACTAATTTACAGGAAATATAAGGTTGACGTAAACGTGTTGTGGAGTTGAGAAAATATGTTAAAAGTATGTCTTAAGTGTGAGTGAGCAGGTTTCCTCTTGCGTATGGTGGCGTGTTTGCACAAGCATGTTTGTCTGTGTGTTCCTGCCTTGCCTGCAAGCACAATATCAAGTGTTAGATTATAATAATCATGAAAAAGCATCTATCTCGCAAGCCAAGAACAATAATGCAAAGTTAACCCTGAAGAGTTCAAGATAAACAAATTAAAAAAATCCATGGCCAAGGCTTGGCTCCTTGATTTCAATCGATGTGTCAGCAACTGTCGGCTATTAATAGACAAAAAGGAACAAAATAAAAATGCTTCATTTGGAAAACACCCCTTCATCTCGGGTATTACAAGTCATTGTCATTTTTTAAAGGCAACTCCATATCTTATTATTGTGTGATCAAGTCTAAGCTGTAATAAGGATTCCCCTGAAGAAACAACCCACCAACAGCTTGGATCGGTTGTTTACACACACAACATTGGGTTTAATGATTAATGATGTTTTTTGCTGGGTTTTAAAAATCATCTTTAACATTTTTATGGTCATCAGGTTGGGTGTAGGTCCAGCATAGATTTGTTAAACAACTGCAACACGGTGTCCAGAACAGAGAATGTTGTGTAGACAATCTACGTAAATGAGTGTATTGTCATGGGTTGAGGCCAGCTTACCCTGAACACTGTGGCCTGTGTTCAGCTGTGCCGTGGTTGTTAGGTGGGATGATGAGGAATGCAATGACCAAACAGTTTTCCATGTTGAGTAACTTGTTAGTAACTCGGCTTCATTTTGTTTCTCTCTTTTTTTTCAACCACAGGCTGACCAACTAACAGAAGAGCAGATTGCAGGTAAATGGCCATTTCTTTTCATTTCTCTCTTTCCTAGATAATTAATCCCATGTTATCTAGAAGTGACGACATTTTGGAAACATCATTAAATGCAGATAAGCTGAATTTCCTTTTGTTTTTCATAAAAGTAATTCCAGCAGCTGTAAACCAGGACTAAACCAACAAAGCCATGTAAATATTGTTTTCCAGGCGAGTTTATGATTTGTTTATAGTCACCTAGGCACCTTGATATTCATAAGAAATGTCCATTGTGGGCTTTGTGCTAAAATTGGAAGGTGCACAGTCCCTCACCAGTAAAACCTCCTTTGTGGCTAATTAGCTTGTGCTAAGGCCCCAAGGCTAACTCTTAACATTGCCTGGATTCACTTCCCTGGGTAGGTTTTTATTGCTTGTAGTTTTTAAACAAGGATACAGACACACCTGTTTGCTTTCAGCTGAAAACAGTTTAGATTGTTCTGTAATGTCAAGAGTTTAGCACCCGTACAAATTCAGTTTAGTTTGCTGTGTGTGTCAGATGAATCCCTTACACTGTTCCACCTCCAGCAGCCAGTTTTTTCCCAATGAGACTTAATTATCCTTTGGGGCCCCGGCTGCAAAGTGTCCTAACATAACCCGGTCTCATTTCTCTCCACTCTTTATGTTCTTGTTCCAGAGTTCAAGGAGGCTTTCTCCTTATTTGACAAGGATGGTGACGGCACCATCACCACCAAAGAGCTGGGCACCGTTATGAGGTCACTAGGCCAGAACCCCACAGAGGCCGAGCTCCAGGACATGATCAATGAGGTGGATGCTGATGGTCAGTGATACTCATGCTCATCTTTTTACATATGTAATCTAGTTTGCAATGCTGATTAAGTTATATGTTAATGGGGTACCCAATGAAATACAGTGAAACTGGATTGCTACTAAGATATCTTTAAAGAGTCTTGTTTAACATGTATAGATTACCATTTCCACTTATTTACTCTGCACAAGATACTTGATTGTAGCCAGTTTAATTGGTAATTTTGTAAAAACTACAAATTTTAGAAATCCCATATATATAAAATATGCATATACATTGTGCTATATAAATTGCAAACTGCAGTAGACGTATTATACCAAGGTTCCCAGTCACTGTTCAATGGAGTGTGCTGCGTTAAACTGTTGGTCACCGTTACATCACGTATATAGCTATGGATTAGCTTGAGGACCTTGGACATTGATAGTTGGAGTAATCAAATGTTACTCTCCGTCAGTAGGTGGCCCTAAACAGGACCTGTAGGCTACAAACTTCAAACTTTGTTTGGTCCCTGACCGATCTGAGATTTTTAGGGCCAATATGGAGGTTTTTAAAAGCTAATATGGGATATATTGGTCAATAACTAACAGACATATGAAAAAAGAACATTGATATACTCTCTCTCTCTCTCTCTCTATATATATATATATATATATATATATATATATATATATACATACACTGTAGATGAATACAAGTTCTTATACCAAAAACATAATTCAAGGACAAAAAAGCTAAATACTAGTAAATTGAAATAAAGAAGTTGAGTTATTAACACTGTCAAGATAAAAACAAGATAAAAACAGTGAACAAGTGAGTTCTCACAGTGTTGTTATTATGTAATCATTACTTTTGAATCAAAAGTAACAACTTAAAATACTGAAAGCACAGCATACAATCTCCACACAGCAAAAAAAAAAATGTTAATACATCAATTATATATAGCCTAACTAAGTAATCGGCAGGGCTATTATTGACCAATGTCGATTAATCAATGATGGCTAAAATCGGTCGACCTCTACTGTCAATATTTACCAAAGCAAGGTGTGCTGTGCTTGGCATTAGGCTAAGAAATAATGTTAATTTGTCATCAAATGAGACATGAAAGCATTGATAGGAACTACCATAAATAAACCTTAAAAGTAATTATTGCTTGTTTAATTATATTTGTGTTTTAAACCAGATTGTGCTGTAGGATACATGTTGAAAACACATTATAGGTCTGAATTATCCCTTCCTATAGCATCTTTGTTTTCAATCAGCTGAATTATTTGCAGCTGTCAACACTATTATCTCTATGACAAAATAGTGTAGAAAGATCCAAGCTCTCACATTAGTTTATGCTCTAAATAACATTTTGTTACATTTGGATAAACTCACCGTCTGATTCTAAACACACCAGCTGTGTCATTCCTCACCATCTTTATTTTACGGGCAGTTTTTTTTTTTTAATAGAGATGGGAATTAAGGTACAGTATGTACATTTATGTCAGAGTTCACATTATCAAGGATGCTCAGGTTTTTTGCAGTGCCATGCTAATGAAACAAGCTATCTGTTCAATGCTGTTGATGTTCATTGTTCATGAGGCAGAAAATTATCTGAGAAAATGAGGAAGTTTGCCTGTGGCGGCCGAGCTGTGCTAGCTGAGGATGTTTAGCCTGTCAGAGGGGCTTTTGCCCCCCTTTGCTGCCATGTCAGCTTATAGGATTTCACAAATGGGACCACATTGATCAGGTGACATCTATTGCACAGTGGCTTAGATGTGCCTTTAATGAAACATCCTTCTACCATCCTCAGTGCCCACCCCCTCGCTCTGTTACCCCCAGGAACTCAACACAAACGCGCACACACACACACACACAAACACACACTAACATCCTCTTGTTCTGCCTCTGCCTCCCTTGGCTGATGCAATCTAGGTCAGACAGCAATGAAGCTAGTAATGGAAAATAAAAGTGGTTACATAAGGCCCTCTCTGCACTTTGCACATCCAGTACCCACATCAGCAGCCATGGGATGTCAGCTGGACCATTGAAGATCAGCTCTGTTTACCAAATAAAGAGGCTGTGGCAAAGAATCACAATGAATGGTAGAGAGAATGAGTGCTCGGATTAAGTTGAGAGAAAAACGCTCCCCCGTCTTAATCAATCGTAAAGGCCTAGCTGCAAATTTATGAGCAGTGTGGGTTGCGGTTATCAGATGAAATCACCAACGCTTTATTTACAAGCGTATGAATGAGGACGACGCCAAACAAAGCACACCTGCTCACAGTGATGCAGCAGCTCATGTTTACCAAGGATAAACTCCCATCCAGATCTACAAAGATGGACTGTGAGGGGAGATCAACCAGTTTGATAGTGGATTACATTGTTCTGGTATTGGGGAGGTGGGGTTTGAAAATGTGCACATGTACAACCAAAATCCTCATTTTGGTTACACAAGCCTGTCCTTGTTTTTGTACTCTGAGAGTAAAGTCAGCTTTTTCCCAGTAAAACTTAAAAGCACACACACAGAGATGCCTCAGCCTTCTATAGTTTGCATCAGCAGCTCTTATGTGTAATCGCACCATCTCCCACTCAGTTCACTTCTTATATTATCTCCTCATCTCCATCTCCCTCTCTACCGCCCACCTACCGCCACCCTCGCTCTCTTTGCGCTCACACCCTTTCTCCCTCAGCCCGTCTGCCTCCCTTCCTGTCTATATTCCTGCTTCTGCTTCCTTCTATTCCTCCATAGCTGACTGGATATCACCCTCCAGAATATTCAATTGTGTGTTTGCAGCTATGGTGCAGTAGCGTTTAAAGACCGATACACTCCATCCCTCAGCACCTCGGTTGTGACGTGGGCTCCTTGGGCAATGCGGGCTGTCTCTGTTTGTTAGATAACAGGTCTTTATTTTATTACCTTGAGCCACGAGATCACCATCTGGCCCATCATATTACTGCATGCATTTTTTGGGCTTACACTATTCACTCTCCCTATTGCACTATTGGTTAATCGGCCTACATTCTGTCCGCCCCGCCCATTTGTCACACCCAGAGGTTAATCCTCATGGGTGCTCGTGTCCCTGACCTTCACTTCAAATCCCTTTAGATTTGTCTGCGTATTCTCTGGGCTTTTTGTCAACAAAAATACAATCACTACCGACAATTTCCCGTTCAACTAGAAAGGAAGGGATTGTTAAGATCCACCAGCACTCCTCCTGTCCACCCCCTGCAGCGTGGATCCCTTTTCCTGTCAAGAGAGCCTGATCCCCTGGTAATCTCATCTTGTCAACAGCTACATTGATATTGATCCTAGTGCGCACAGCTGCTACTATTAACACCACTCAAAACACCACCACCACCACGTTGCATAGTCAGGTGCAGCAGCTTTTAAATACAAATACTAGGTCTGATGCTCGACAACAAACAAGGACAAATGTTGACTGGTCCTCCTCTGGGAGCAGAGGAGGAAAAACCCCTTTGAATCATGCAGGCCAAGCAGCACACTATACAAAATGTCTACATTATGGATGACTGGCCACGGGTTCCCTCTGCAATCCTGCTGCGTTGCGTTTCCCATACTCAACATTTTCCCAGGGCTTCCCTGAGGAAGAAAAAACGCACAGAGCGAGTCACTCCCACACATACCACCCACTCCTCCCCCTCCCTCCAGCCAATAGCTGCGTACATCACTAGCGTGCTGGTGCATACCACCTTTCAGAATGTTTAGTCTTATCGTAATCAAGTAAAAATGTTCTCATCAGCTAAATGCTTGGTCCCATTGTCTCTACACTTTGATAATTGGAATTTCTCGCTGATTAAATGTGCCGCATCGATCATTCATTTCAGGAAACGGAACCATCGACTTCCCAGAGTTCCTGACCATGATGGCCAGAAAAATGAAAGACACAGACAGCGAGGAGGAGATTCGCGAGGCCTTCCGGGTATTTGACAAGGTGAGCACTTGGAAAGCACTGACATTGAAATCTCCGCTATTTAACGACACTTGGCATGCCAGACATTTTGTCTGAGATGATGAGAAAGGAAAGCTGTGAATAACGTTCATCACTTGACCTCTGCTTATGAGTCGACTCGACAAAGATACTTCCTGTCAGACCTTTGGATTCTTTTTCCGCAAGTTTGATTTTCTGTTTGTTTCTCTTTCCAAGGACGGCAACGGCTACATCAGCGCGGCAGAGCTCCGTCACGTCATGACGAACCTGGGAGAGAAGCTAACGGACGAGGAGGTGGACGAGATGATCAGAGAAGCAGACATCGATGGAGACGGACAGGTCAACTATGAAGGTAAAACTGACACCGACGAGCTCAGAACTCAACGACACACTTTATATCAGATACACATGGGGCCATGGTTGGGGTCAATTATAATAGTAATAAATGATCTTTTACGCAATTACAATTATCATGTAATTGTAGTAGAAAAAATCAGTTGCAGCTGTAATCATAATTGAATTGGAAATCCTATAACAACTGTAAATTACAATTCAATTAAATGCAAAACTGGGGAATATGTTTCAGTTCTGTGGCGTACACACATTTGTTATATGGTTAGTTAATCAATGAAAGTTTTCCCACTTCCCGTGAGGACCGTTTTACCATTTAAATAATAGAAATCTAGGGTTATACTGACCGAAAAAACGCTCTCACACCAAAAATATTAATATTTCAAAATTTCCATGAATAAGGAACAAACAAAAACAAATTAGATGATAGATATAATTTATTAGTATATTTTACAGCTGATTTAAGACATCATATCAAAACACAAGAAGAGTTAAGTTTTATTTGGTGATTTATTTCAGGCTCAGGCTTTGTAATTGAGAACGTAATTATAATTTCGTATAACAATAATTGTAATTGGAAAAAATGGCAGTCACTGTAATCATAATTGAGTGGTAATTGAACATGGATAATTGAAGACGTAATTGTAATTGATCACAGCCCTGCATGGGGCTAAAAGTGGAGCCTAGATCAGATAAATCCAAGAGGCCACACCTATTTTCTAGAATGCTGTATCTATAATGTGCACCTGGTTGATAAATATCCTGTTCTCAAAGAATCTGAGCTTGGGGATGTGTGACAGCAGTGCTTACAACTGTAAGCACAGCGCTATGGCTTAAATCGGCTTTAGTCAAACTGGGTTTAATGAGATGAACATGGAAGCTGTTTGGAAAGCGGACACTAATTAGGATGTCTGTCCTGGACCTGCTCACTTTGATTAAAAAATGAATAAAGCATTGAACTATTTAGCAGGTGACTGCTCTCAGAAAAAACAAAAGCATGTCCTCATTGTCTTTTTCTCTCTCTCTCTTTTCTCTCTGCAGAGTTTGTACAGATGATGACTGCGAAGTGAAGCTTGCCTGCCCCGTCCTCTCCCCTCTTAGAAGAAAAAAAAAAGAAAAAAAAATCAAAATGTTTTACTTACCTCTTGGAAAAAAAAAAATGTTCATTTATTCATACTGTTTCTGTATAGAAAAATAATTGAATGTTGAAATAAAATATCCTTCTTTCCACACAGGAAAAACTATAAAAAAAAAATATACAAAAAATATCTGCATGACAATATTGGTTAGTGATCCTGTCCCCTCCCCCTGGAGATCAGTTTAGCATCAAACCTAAAAGATAAAGATAAACAACAAACAACCCTGTAACTGCAACTCTCAGATGAAAGCAAATGCATTTGGTAAAACTCTTTCCAGTTTCCATTTGCTGGTGGTAAAAGTCCGGGCTGGCCATCTCTTCTTTTTCTCTCTGTTTTCTGTTCTTCATGCATGCAGCTTGAGACCGGAGCACTAACACACCTCCCTCATCCCTCCTCCGGGCTACCAGAGCGTGCCGATTCCACTATAAGCTGTCCTCTTGTTGGTTTGGTACAGTTTTTTTTTGTATTTGGAGAAGAACCCTGTACTGTTAAAGAGAGAATATACCAGGTTCTAACTCGAAACATTTAAAGTGGAATGGGACTTAATTGTATGCTAGTTAAAAAGAAAAACCAATGTACAAAAAAACATTTTCAAATGTTTGGCATGTTTTTTTGTTTTTTTTTCTCCTTTGTTATGCTATTTGGATGGCCATCTTAGTAGTTGTGTGCCCACCCTCTTTAAAGGAGGTGGACTTAAAGAGTCTTACGGTGAGCTTTCTTTCTTTTCTGTTTTTTTTGCTGAGATGGAGCGTCTTTCCTCTTTTCTAGCAAGAGAGAATCACTGGCCTTCACTTTTCTTTTTCTTCTGTTTCTCGGCTCAGACGAGTGTAGTGGAGCTTGGGCTGTGTTGGCGACGCACGCTGCTAGCGTCGTCGGCGCGCCATCCTCCATGGGCCCTTCGTCTGAGTTCAGTTTACATTCATTCCAAGTTGTACATGCTATTCTTTTTCTCTTTTTTTTTTTTCAAATAAAAAGACCATGAACTTTATCATGTCTTATGTCATTTTTCTTATGCTTGATTGTGAAAATGATCTATAAAAAGACAGCATAACAAGTCTGTATGTTGTTTACACGACTAGACAAATGTGTCAATAAATGATTACAATCATCCTCCTGTCCGTTGTGCCGTGTCTTTTGAGTGATGTTGAGCATAACCGAGCACTGCTGGGTATATGGTGGTGACAGCGAGCTGCTCACAGGGGAAGGAGGCTGCAGAAAGTGCGCTCTGGCACTCATCCATGATGCTTCTCCACTCAAAACCCAGCATGTTGCTAGGCAACAGGAGCATGCATAACTGGGATCTTGTTTTTTTTTTTTTTTTTTTTTCCTTTCTTTCTTTCTCCCCCCTTTTGAAATGGCAAGTGGGAGTTTGAGTAAGCCCTCCTGTTCCTGCTGATGGCTGCTGCCTTGTCCTAGTAAGGCAAACCAAGCTACTACCAAGACTGCTGTGTGTGGATGGAGAACAGGACAGATTCAGACTCTGTCATGCCCCCCAAGCACCAGCACACCACCTGAATGTGTAAAAAGTCATGCAAGGCTTTCACTGCTTGACTATATTTGGACTGTAATTCGACCAGGCTTTCCACCCACTAACACACACACACACACACACACAGAGAGAGCAAGCTCAAGCATGAAGGAGTATGTCTCACAGGGAATGAGGTCTGTGCTATCAAGAAAAAAACCCCCAGCATGTTCAGCATTCCTTAAGGCATATTCTATATGTAGATCTGCTATTAATTATTGTTTTTAGCTGCTTTTACAGGATAGTTCAATGAAGAAACGAGTGGGCAGCAACAGCATGGGAAACTGCTGAGAGCACCGCCTGTAACCAGGAAGTCTGTCTATCATCCTGTAATTATGACTGCAGCGGTTTATTTAGAAGAAAACAAGGGGCAGCTAATGCAGTCAGCCTTTCCTTCCTGGCCCATCCCTGCAGTATTGCATTAACCAATGGGAAATGGGATAAATTTGATTGACAGCCAGGACTGACATACTGCTGTTAAATGGTGTCCCAGTAAGGTGCTTAAAGGCTGAGACCTACATTTGAAGGAAAGTAGCAGATGTATTTATGGGGCCCTAAATGGGCCAAACATAAACCATTACACCTCAAGATTTAAGATGCAGGAGAGCAGGGCTATTTAATGCGAGCTGGGACACACATTTTCCAGAGCTGTTAAGCCAAAGTTCATGTGAAAACTATGAAACAAGTAGCAGTATTTACAGTATTTGGATGTAATCACTAGATTACATTTGAACACTATTTTTTGTTAAAGTCAGACAGAACATTGTCTCATGGGTGACTAACATGCAGAGGTGGCAACAGCACTCGTCTTCAGTACTCAAGTAAAAGTATAGATACTAACTCTGGTAAAAGGAAAAGTATTGAAGTTGCTACTAAATGTACTTAAGTATAAAAGTAAAACAAATGTCCCTTCAATAATAAGACAGGGTTTTTAAACCAGCAAATTCCATATATTTTTTTTTTTTTTTTTGGTAGAATACTGGTACATGGAAACCAGTTAAATCTGCTACCTTTGAACATCTGGAGAATTTAGAGTGCATAATAAATAAAATGTGTCAAGAAAAAAAAAAATGTGCTAATGCTCAATAAAGCATAGAGCAGCTTTGAGTTTAACACTTTTAAAATGTTAAAACTAAGGGACCTGACAGAGAGAAAAAAAGCTCAAACTACCAAAATTTTGCGTCTTTTTATGCTGTGACGTCATTTTTCAAATGTAAGGAGTAGAAAATACAGGTATTTGTTTAAAAAAGTGAGAAGTAAAAGTAAAAAGTCGCCCAAAAAAGAATAGATACCAGAAAAACTAAAGTACTGTAACGAAGTATTTGTACTTTGTCACCTCTGCTAAAAAGAAAGTTCTATTTTTCCTGTTTCAAGAAAAAAAAACATTGTTGTGTCAAAACATGAGAAAGCAGAAATTCCAGTTATGCGCGAATATTTATGACTCCTGCAAACTAAAAACATTATCTATCATCACAGTCTGTAGGCCGACTTCAGAGTCCATGGATTCCCACATTTTAATGTATTTGCTAAAATATCCTAACAGTGTGGTGTGTGTGACACGTGTGAATCATGATACTGACAGAGTTCACAACCATACAAATAGCTTATAGTACAGGGTTTACTGTAGGTGAATTATGATTATACGTGCATGCGTTACAAAAATAGGGCATTTATGCACACATTCCGTGCATGGATAGTGTGTTTACATATAAATATTAGTGCACAAATGAAAAAAAAAAATGCAAATACTACCAATGCTTCCTTGCAAAAGTTTGAAATTCCAAATAAATGTATTAAAATAATCAGTAGATGTCGTGCCTGTTTTCACCACGTATTCGCCGCATGTGCACTATTTGCATTACAGATCTTTTTTAGACAACTAATGCCTGTGACCTCATGACCTGGCTTTGACACTAATTTAAAAAAAATTCAGATTTGCATCCACAGGAAAACGCCACAAGTGCAACTGCTCTAATTGATTCTCAAAACCAAATTTGCAAAAGATGTACAAATTTTTCATTTGTGTGCCAATATTTAAGCGTAAACACACTATTTGCGCATGATTGTACATGGACACACCGTATTTTAGAATTTACAAATTTCTGTTATAAAATTTCACAAACTCCTTTTCAAAATGTACCCATTTCTACATAATTCTATCCTTTTCCGTTTTGTTTCCGTTTCTTCAGCTTGTCCTAATCAGATTTCATTACTGGCTTTAAAATTGAGATAACTATTGTTATTAATTTCACATTTCTCTGCTGTATTTGGATAAATGCACACACTGAAATCACGTGAGATTTTGCACAAGATTTCATGTCCGTCCGTTTGCTAAAGTTTCCACACATTAGACCGACCGTTTTTCTGTGGAAAATTGCATGTAAATGTGCGATATTGTCCCAAAATAAGTCGACGAGGGTTCAGTTTGTGTCATATCGCTTTGTCCATTTCAGGAGATAAACTTCAACATTATGTGTAATATTTTGTGCAAGAGTTGACAATTCCATCCTAACCGTTCACACGAAAAATTCTGTGTAAATTTGTGATATTGACCCAAAACAGGCATGGGAGTGTATATTCGCTGCCATGTTGCAATTTCCATTTCATGAAATAAATAAATAAAAATTATGTTTCAGGAAGTGAATTCTATTTCTTTCAGCCATTTTTTTTTTTTTTTTACAAATAGTGCACAAATAGTAGGGACTACTATTTATAATAGCATGTGCATACACAAATCCTTACTCCATGTTAATGTTACTGACAAAGACAAGTCTTAAGTTCATTGTGTTTCCTATTTTGTCTTCGTTAAGCATTTTCATTTTGAAATCGTAATATTACAGTCGAATTGTGACTTTCAGTTACTAGCCTTGAGACTAATCCACACCTCGATGAGCTGAAAACTGAAAGACTAACAAGTTGACAAACAGCAAATAATGTAAAACTCACTCAACCAGAAATTATGCAAATATGTCACTTGGATTAATTTAGTGCAAGTATAGCCGTCATGGTGAACTACGGCTTTCAAACCTACGAAATAGACAACTTTGTGTACCGCAAATCTCTCAAATTGGAATTTAAAGGTAGAAAAAGATGATTTTTTTTCTTTTTAAATCAATCAAAATAGATTTCTTGGCCCATGTTGTGGAAAAGCTCCAACCAGTGTTATGAAAAACAATGCTAAGGAATGATCTAAGCTAGCTCGCATACTAACCCAAGCTAACATTCTGCCATCGGTTAGATTGGTTGTGAATTGACCTCTTTCTGCTTTGTGAAACGAGATATATCATACATGCCACTTCCAGTTTTATAGTAAATAAGAGCAGCTTGTACAAAGTCATTTGAAAAAACCTGAAATTAACCTATACATGAGAGAGAAATACAGATTTTTAGTCCTAAAGATAAAAATACATACAGTTATTTTACTTTTATTAATGAGATTTTATACTTGGTTTGACTTGACCTTGGGCTAAAATGAGCACAAAAGCCCATTTTGTAACATTTTTCCTACTGGCAGTACTAACAGCACGGACGCTAAACTTACTATTTCCCCACTGTGGGATCAATAAAGTCACTCTACTCTACTACTCTATTTCCAGAAAACAGAACAACATGCACACTTGCATCGTAAAGTATAGAGTACCAACCCCATTGGGAAATAAATGTCCTATAGCTTTATATACAGCACCTGCCTGTTGACCAATTACTGCACAGCGATAGTGGGATTTCAGAGCCGAGGCGCCTTCGGCCTTCCCAAAAGCACCCTCCCCTGCCATCCTCCCCTTTGTGGGAGGAAGGGACACCTGAGCACCCTGGGGGTTAAATTAAGAACATCAATATTTCACATGTAAATGAAGCAGCACACTGCAGAGGCAGTAACGTGAGAAGGATTGACCGGGCACAAGTATCATGTGTCAGCGCCCCTAGAACGAGCAGAAACATTTATAAGACAGAGCCTACGACATATGGCAAGAGTGTGTGTGTGAGTGTGATCGGACAGCCCATATTTTAGTCGTGGGTGGGGGGCACACAGGGTGTCTGTATGGAGCTGTTTGTTAGCGAAGCAGCTAGTTATGCTAGCAATTTAAGGAAGAAGTTAGCTGAGCTAGGAATAGCATCATTTTCACTTTCAAGACACCAAGTCTACCAACACTGGCCTAGCATGTTTTCATTCAACTTTTGGGTTACTACAACATTTGATGGGGAGGGAGAGCTTTTAGGAGGAGGCGTTGGGCTGAGTACACAAACACTTGTGCGAGCATTCTTAATGCCTCTGTAGTTCAAGTGTGGACTTCATCCATCTCTCATTCCTGTACTTTATCTTCTCTCTTTAACTATGTCCTTCCATTTTTGCTGCCTGTATCATTCATCCTGAACACCTTCAATAATTAGCTTGTGCGCATTTAATCGTAACATTTCTGCAGCCTCACTGCCTAAAGGTGCGTTCACACCGATCACGACTTTACCGACTCTTGCGACAAGACTACATTAAAAAAATCAATGAAAATGGCACAACGTCAAGTGACTTCCCTTCAAGCAACGCGACTTGCGCGATTCCAGCATCAAAGTTCATCAAAGTTGAGAAATTTGAATTTTTCAAGCAACTTTGAGTGATGACATCCAATCCACAATGAGTTTCTCCCCCCCCCCCCCCCGGTCGTCACTGTCTGCGGAGCCGGAGGCTGCAGCCCTCTCAATTTCAAGTATATTTTGAGTGAACTCATCCTTTAGTAACTCCACAGGTTGAACATGTTTTGTCACCTTGATTTGGCTAATTTTGTCTTCACAGCAAACCTTTTGATCTGCTCAACAGTTTCTGATGCAGTTGCATGAGCTAGTTGCTTGAGGGCACATTACTGGAATAGAGACTCCTCTTGGCAGACAAACACAAATGAGTAAGAAGGTTTCATCTAATGTCTGAAATGAACGCGTAAAAGAGCGCAGAAAATTCTGCTTTTTCCGCATGTTGTTTCACAACATTCAAGAAAGGAGCAGCAACAAATTGCCGTACTTTTTTGATGATGGTTCTCCAGCCCACTTACAATGCATTGCGATCTACGTCATCTCTGACACTTCCTGTGATTGATCCGAGCTGAGAGAGTTTGTGTTCACAGCACACCTGAATCACTCTAGACTTGGATAGGAAACACTCCGAGTCAACCAAAACAAGCGCTCTAGAATTCGCAAGCATGATCCAGATCCACTCTAGACTTTGTCTGCGTGTTCACACACACACAAAATGAGGTGGACTACCAAGGCAAACGAATCTCTGAACTTTCAAACGCTTTAAGATTTGTTGGTGTGAATGAACCCTCGGGTTCACCATATTGTGCTAATGACAAAGATGGAGGTGGTAGAGCAAACCACCAAAGGGATTTTAGCTGTTATTGCTCTTTGTAATCTGCAATGCAAGGCCGGCTGCACTCATCTGGACATCTTACACTTTTCCACCACCACCATCCCAACCAATGCTTGTGACAATCCCCAGTAAATCAGACCTGGTGCCTGTTCAATTACCAGGAACAGCATCAGACTCTGGCTAACTGGATTTTTTTTTCAACTTCTAATAGCTCCATCTCTTGCTTGTTTATCCTCCTCACTCTGTCATTCGTTTTGTCTTGATTTCTCGCTCCATCTCCCTCTTTCCTCTTCATTTACCTTGCTCTCTCATCTTAGCCTGCACCATTTGTCTTACACTGCTTTTTATTTTATTTGTTATGGACTCTAATAGCTCTTCCAGACTTCATTCTTGTTCTCTTTCATTCCAGCTCCCTTTACAGTGCATCAGTGTCCCCAACACTTTGGACTTTTCCTCATCTGTGCCTGACCTCCCTCTATTTACCTAGAAGAATAGGCTCATCCATCTTTGATTGTTGTGAAATATTACAGCAGTGTCACGACAGCCAACCCTCCCTGAACCTCATGCAATATTCAGAGGCGATGATATAAGATTCCTGCTAATGAAAAAAACAGCAGGCAGTACAAACAGCCCTTTAATAACTGCCTGGCAGAACAGGCAGCTCCCCGTTGAGCTCAGGAGTACAGTTGGCTAGGTTGTGGCCAAACACTGAGATATCTCAAACGCCAATGCTGAGTCTTACAGAACCGATCGACTTTGTAGGGCCCACCTAAACAACAGAGCCGTATCGAGACCACAGATATTTCTGTAACATTAAAAGCTCTCATTAGGAATTAAGAAAGAAAGTTATCAAAGTGACAAAACCAATATTTAAGGTTGCTCCACAAGCTTTCCAAGAAGATTTGAAGTGGGAAAATGTGCATAAAAGGAGTTTAAATTAATCTAACTCTTAATGACTGGGAATCGAGCTGAGACTAGGCTCTTGTGTTTATAAGACTTCACCTCATTTTACAGTTGCTTTGACAAATGTGTGAAAAATATCCCACAGACTATTTTTTACCAGGTTTTAATTGAATTCTTTAGCCTCATTGGTCCTTGAATGAGGAGCATTTTTCAGGAAGCAACTCAAGCGCCATCTTTCGTGTTTTTTGCTAAAGAGGACGAAACATGACTGTGTGGAATAAACCTCGGCCCACTCAAATAGAACATGCTAAGAAACATTGAGAACACACCCTGGAATTGAATCGATGACCTTAAAACCCTTTTGCTAGCAGTTAATATAGTTTAACATAACTGCAGGTTATTTTACCAAGTCAAACACAGGCTAGGACCTGTTTTGTCTCTCTTTGACATACTGTGTCAAAGACATTTATACCAGTGGTTCCCAAACTTTTCACAGTCCCGTCCCCTTTTACACCTTTAACCTGAAGCCATGTACCCCCTACTCGTTACACACTTAATAAACATAATGTCATATACAATGTAGAACTACAGTGAAACTTTACCTCTCCTGTTGAAATAATACATAATAATAACTAGAATATTAGAATATTTGCATTTCCTGAAGAAAATGAAAGTGAGGATGCAGGTCCTGGCCCGCCTCGTCCTGCCTTAGCTTAGCATTAACATTAGCTAGTATTAACCTAGCATTAACATTAGCCTAACATTAACATTGACCTAGCATTAGCTTTAACTTAGCATTACCATTAGCCTAGCAATAGCATTAATCTAGCATCAGCATTAACCTAGCAATAGCAATAATCTAGCATTAGCCTAGCATTAGCATTGACTTAGCAATAACCTAGCATTAGCCTAGCAATAGCATTAACCTAGCATTAACATTAGCCTAACATTAACATTGACCTAGCATTAGCTTTAACTTAGAATTACCATTAGCCTAGCAATAACATCAATCTAGCATTAGCATTAACCTAGCAATAGCAATAATCTAGCATTAGCCTAGCATTAGCATTGACTTAGCATTAACCTAGCATTAGCCTTGCAATAGCATTAACCTAGCATTAGCTTTACCATTAGCTTTAACCAAGCAATTTGAGTAACCCTGGGGGTACCCGAACCTAGGATCTATACTATGTCAAACATGTAGCCAGGATACTTCTTTCACTCTTTATGAATGCTAATAATTATTGGGGCAAAACACTTATGTCCGCTGATAGGCCGTGAAACATTGATCTTCTCAATATATTTATTTTGTAGTAAATGTTTTTCTTTTTCCACACATTTTCACCTAACATGCTTTTTAATTACCAAGGCAACAGTTAAATACTATGATTGATACAATGGAGACATTATTATGAGCACCTATCCAAGATTAATGCATATTGCTAGATATATATTCTAAGGAAAGTGGACGTGATACACGACTTTTGAATTTTTGAAATAAAAGCTAAATAAATGAATGTGATCACTATTTGAAGGTAAAGTCAATGTGATCACCTGTTTCTGCTTGTGCTTTTAACATTCCTGTCATTTCTCTGCAGATAGAAATACCTTAAAAAAAAAAGAAAGTACGTCACACATAGTTGAAAAAAGGAGGGGGCTTAGCGGCAGTGCATTGCATCAGCAACTCTTCCCGTGGGGATTACCCCCCCACCGCACACGCACACACTTTTATCGTACACCACTACCTCTATTCTATCCTGATTGTACAGATCAATGCAAAAAAAGCAATCACACAGTAAAGAGGTGCAGAGGACAGAGGGTTACAAATTAAAAGGGCAAGGGGAAGAAAAAAGGAGGCTGAGGGATGAGAGGAGGACACATGGGAAGGTGTCAGAGATAAAGTGCTGAGCTGGGATCCTCCTGCTAGGGATTTCCTCTCTCTCTGATGCATCCTCTTCCCTCCACCCCTTCAACCACAACTACACATTTTTTTTTTTTTTAATACCACAGCATAATCTTTGTTGGCCTCATTGCGTAAACCTTGCCAATACCAAGCACGGCAACCATCACCTTACGGAGCCACCTTCTGCCACTGCTGAGCACATTGGCATCAATCTGAAACCGTAGAAATTGGATGAAGGGTCAGGTGTGAATGGCAAGGGTGTGGGGGGCGAGGTGGCTGCGTAGGGTGGGTGGGGGACAAGTCTTGCGGCGGCAATATGATGCAAATGCAACATAATGCAGTAGTACCGAGGGAGGCATTGCAGATGAGATAGGGCAAAGACGTCAAGGAGAAGGCTATTACAAAAGGCCTCATGGGCGCGAGGATTGATGTTTGCAATGCACTCTTGACCTTGATGCATGCGTGCTTTGAATTACATATCAGTGCGCAATGAAATCGTGCAACAGTAGCTCTGAATGAAAGAGAGAATGGCCCGAGGTTGTCCCCCTCAGCCCCAGACAACCAATTTGTTTGACAAGACTTCGGCTCTGACTTTTTCCCCTCTTGGTCTTCACACAAACATTCAACAGGCACATACACTTTCATAGCACACACACACATACACACACTTGTTCAATTATTCATTACCAATGCACACCGTCTGAGCAAAAACACACTAAGGCTCAAATGTACCTTGGCACAAAAGAAGTCATTACCGAGCTTGGGTAATGCAGACACATCAAAGTCTGTTGATGCGCAACAGATGCGTTCAATTTTACAAGTAATCTGGTTACAGCTGTTTTGGACCACATACAGTCAGAGGACCATGAAGCTATTTACCAGGTTTCCTTGCGAACGCACTCTGGGGGCCTTCTGAATGTTATGATCCTTTTTTTTTTAACCCAGTTTTATTACCTCAGTAAAAACTAAACCTTCAATTGTCTTTGCTCTTTCGAGACTGCCACACACAATTTCACCTTCTGAAGAATGCATGGTTTATTTTTAATACTACTATATACAGTGATGGTCAAGTTACTTTTAAATAGTAATTACTACTCCAAGGAAATAATCCAGTTACTTTACTGATTACTTATTTTCAAAAGTAACTAGGTACTTTAAAAATGTGATGTACAAAATATTAATCAGTAGACCTTTGAGCCTAATTCTATTCTTTTGGCATGTTCCACATAAAAAATGTAGTCAAATGAAAACATTTTTAAATCATGTTTTATTCAATTAGCTTGAGGCCGTTTTTGGCCGTTGTTGTTGTCTTTTATGGAGTCAAACTCAAAGTAATGTCGGTACTTCCGAGAATTAAAAGCTGCTTGAACATGCTCTCTCTTGCGCTCCATTTTCTCGTGTGTGGTTTACCAACGATGTCGCGCCACTTACGTCATTGACTTGAGACTACGGTGGCCGACTGGGTTATAATGCACTATAAAACGCGAGACTCCCAACAAACAGTAGCGAGACAGTTTCATTTCGTAACGCTGTAAAGCACCCTGCTTGCGAGAAAATAACTGTAATACAATTATTGTTTCTTCAATTATTATTCCATACTTTATTTGTTAATTAAGGAAAGTAATCAGATTACAGTAACGCATTACTGCTTTTTTTTTTTTTTGATGTGCTTGCGGCTTTAGGTAAGGTTTCCATCACATACTCGGCGTAATATTGGTCGATGAACTCTTCAAGGTCCTCCACTCTGGCTGGTGAGGGGGCGCGTAGTCGGCTCTCGATTGAGGCGTGGATTTAACGATATGAAGCGTTAATATGAGCAAGTAAACAGAGTTGGTCATGTGACTCTCGCGTGACTTACCTCTCTCCGTCTCTCTATGAGAATGGGTAACGCGTTAGCATTACTGCTCATGCGTTAATGCCCATGCGTTAATGCCCATCACTCGCTGGATTTTTGCAAAATACAAGCGATATTTCTAAATTTCGGCAAAGTATAACTGCGCTTGGAACGTGTTTCCATTCAATTGATTAATGCTAAGAAATGTCCCGATCTCCTCTTCTGTTTACACTTACCGCGTCATGTTTTCTTGGAGAGAAGTGGCCATGTGACCATGTACGCCACGTTTTGTGACATGTATTTGCGTATAAAGTGTTTCCATCGCGTTTTTGGCGACACATTTCAATATCGGAATATCTGAAATTCCTCCTCATGAAAGCGTAAAAACTTTTTAGAGATATTTGAGTGTTTTTTTTTTTTTTTAATTCAGGTGTTTCCATTACCAGTTTTTAGATTTTGCACATGTCCAAGGGTAATGGAAACGCAGCCGGTGGCTGTATATTGTTTCTAGTTTGTCCTGACCAGCCTCTTTGCTTTCTCTTTTTTCTCTGTCATTCTCAGTTCTTTCTACATTGACATTATATATATATATATAGTGCCAGGAAAGCAAACTCAGACTTTTCCTGTCCTGCTTTGATGAGCCGTGGGCCACTTTTTATGCTGTGGATGTAAAAAAAAAAAAAAAAAGAAAGAAGAGAAAATAAAAAACCTGCTGTCAAGGGGTAAGCCTGTGGAGACAGCTGGAGAAAATGTGATGGGAACAGAAAGGCTCTGCGTTTGTATGATATTGTATGTGAAAGGTGCTGACAGGCAGCGGTGTGGGAAGGGCCCGCCAATCCTTCCTGGGATGGGCAGGTCAGCCAGCCGTCAGCAAAGGCTAATCCAGAGTGGTGCAGATTGACAGAGTCAACTGTCAGCAAGTGAAAAACGCTTTGTTCTCCGCACACACTCGCACATATTCACACACAGGCTTTTCTGTCTGAGAGCATTGTCCTGTGTGAGCCCACATTTACTCAGACCCAACACAGAATTAATTGGGAGGTGACCTTTTTGTTGGCGGAAAGACAACAAGAGGGCCACATTATCAGCATTCATATCTACATTTAGAAAAATGACCAATTGCATTAATACAGGGAGAGTCAAAGGTTTTTTTGTTGTGTTTTCATGTGCATTTTCCTGTCATTTTTGTATATTTTTGTTGTTTTGTGTATTTTTGGAGTCTTTTTGTGTAGTTTTTGCTGTTTTGTGTATTTTTGAAGTCTTTTTGTGTAGTTTTTGTTGTTGTTTTGTGTGTTTTTAGAGTCTTTTTGTGTAGTTTTTGTTGTTGTTTTGTGTGTTTTTGGAGTCTTTGTGTAGTTTTTGTTGTTTTGTGTATTTTTGGAGTCTTTTTGTGTAGTTTTTGTTGTTGTTTTGTGTGTTTTTGGAGTCTTTTTGTGTAGTTTTTGTTGTTTTGTGTGTTTTTGGAGTCTTTTTGTGTAGTTTTTGCTGTTGTTTTGTGTGTTTTTGGAGTCTTTTTGTGTAGTTTTTGTTGTTGTTTTGTGTGTTTTTGGAGTCTTTTTGTGTAGTTTTTGTTGTTTTGTGTGTTTTTGGAGTCTTTTTGTGTAGTTTTTGCTGTTTTTGGAGTATTTTTGTGAAGTTTTTGCTGTTGTTTTGTGTGTTTTTGGAGTCTTTTTGTGTAGTTTTTGTTGTTGTTCTGTGTGTTTTTTGTTTTCCATTGCACATTTGTTTTCATTTTGCATAATTTAATTTAGTATGTTTGTGAGAGTCTTTATGCGTGTTATAGGAGTCATTTAGTGTGTTATTAGAAGTCATTTTACGTATGTTTGTAATTGTTACTTTGTTTAGTATTTTGGGGGCTGAACAAAATTATACCGAGTGCCACACGTGGCCCCCAGGCCGCCAGTTGATTTTGCCTGGTTTTGGGATTCTTATTTTTTATTTTTTTAAAAGCTTTTTAAGACAGTGAGTCTCAACTAACTTCACCTTCAAATAATGATCCGTACACACGAGCCAAACTGAGGGAGAAAAAAATATACCTAAATATACTAGTGTGTAGTTAAAATAATACAGAATGTTACAGCAGTTATGACAAAAAAAAAAGAAAAATATATAATATAGAAGACCAGAATTTTCCTATTCCAAATAATCAGAATTAGAAATTGACGTAAAATGTAAAATCAAACTTTTATCAATAGTTTTTAAAATTGTACAGTAGCCTATAGTACAGAATTGTATCTATAATCCAGAAAACTTCAACATTTACATTACAGGGATGTTTACATTTTGTTTAGTCAGAGCACTAGGACAACATTACTATGCTAGCAGCTTTGGAAGGCTACAATTATGCACTATTCAAGCTATTGCAGCACGCTGAAGTTGTTTATGCACTGCTGACTAATTTAGCAAACTATGGTGTAGCGAAGGCTACAAAAAGAATTTGTCACTTAAAAACATTAAAATTGTAAACACGCTTTAGGCTGTGTGTGGTTTTGTTATACAACCCTAAATATTTGTTCAAAGCTAAGCTACCCAGGTGAAAAAAGGACTTTATTGCATTTTAAGTATATCAAAATGTTCACTGATGTTGAAAATGTAGTTACACAAATTGTACTTTTTGTAAATATATAAAACGTATATGAATACCACACTTAATACACTTCAAAACCATATATTTTACTAAAATATACTTTAAAATAAATTCGTTTTTACAGATTTTTTTGACATACTTTAAAACATATGCTTAAAATTGTCATTTTATCATACACTGAAAGCATATGTCAGAAGTACACATTTTAATATCAATACTCTGATATTAGGTCTGGACATATTTGAAGTTACATTTGAGTCTAATTATGAAGTTATCTCGTACCTTAAGAAATATATTTGAAAAGTGTTCAATAGTGTGAACGTGCGCTTTAACCCATTTATGATATGTGTGTAAAGTGCAGTTGCAGAATATGATACATATATATATATATATATATATATATATATACACACAGCATATTACATTAATATATACTGTATATCTTGCTATAGCAAGACTAGAATCAAGGATAGGGTGCAACATGGACAAAGTCCTCCGTGAGGAAAAGGCTTGTAATTGCAATTCTTTTGAATAAAGCAAAAATAAAAATAAACACTGCCACAACATTTCCTTGCTGGCATTGCACACGTAGCCACTACAGCTATGAGTCAACACATTGACAATCCTGGCATGATGTTGATGATTTTGTTGCGGCAAACCTAATATGTCTGTATAAAGCCTACACCATCTAATTCAAGCATATTTATTTATTTATTTATTTTGTTGAAATGCACTCAATAAACCAAACACAGCTTTAAATAGCATTGGAAATATCGGCACATATTGAGTGTCAGAGTGTGTCTGTACATGCAACTGCAGAGGCAAGGCTGGAAAGAAGCAGCATCCATTCTGCCACCTACGCCCACACACGGGCCTAGTCACCAAGTGGGCGGGTGGTGAGAGGCTCTAATTGGGCAGCCCAGTCTGCCTGTCCACTGGAAACTAGGAGTGCCATCTTCCCGGCCAAAAATTCAGCCTCATCCCACGACAAAAGCAGGAAACAGAGAAGATAAACATCTTATGAGAACTATGTTGTGTAAATTAGCGCAAGTTAAGTGAAGTTGTTCTTTTTTTAAAGTGTGTTATCTGCAATCCGTGGTTCTTTAGCCTTTTATTCATTTAAATATGTGGTACTAATGCCATAGTGCAGACGTAAAAAAATACAGTAAAAGACAAGAAAAACACAGAAAATATTCCAGAAACACTACACAAATTTGCAAAACTACAACAGAAATACACAAAATGACACAAAAAACGTACAAAATCACAGAAAAAGACAACAAAAGTACACAAAAAGACAACAAAAGTACACAAAAAGCCAAGAAAACAACCAAAAAATGACTCACAGTACAGCAAACAAACAAAACGACAACAGAAATAAACAACAACAAAAAAAACTCCACAAAAAATGCTAAATGATAACAAAAATACACAATATGACTCCAAAAGAGATACACAAAAGGACAACAGAAATACACATAATTAACAAAAATACACAGAATGACAGAAAAACACACAAAAATCCTTTCTTGTGTCAAAATAATTTTGAATGCTGACACACAAAATGTGGCCCTTCGATCAAACAAACACATTTTTGTGGCCCTTGCTCTGATAAAAGTTGGCCATCTCTGCCATAGCGGCTAAATCAGTGGTATAAAAATGACTAAAAACTCAAAGTTTTCAGAAAATTCAGTCACACTCAAACTATTTAAAAAAATAAAATATATATATATATATCTTTTTTAAGTTTTGCACGGGTGTGTAAAAATGTTCTCCACAACTGCATGGATGTAAACATTTTAAGTAATGTTATAAAAGGTGTCTGATTGCAGCTAAAAATACATTCATTAGACTTCCTGTGACAATCAGTTTGAAACAACAAAGCTGGCCTGAGAAATGGAAACGAGAGAATTCCTCATCATCATCTCTCACTGTGCACACACACATTTTGTGCAAACCATTTCCTTCTGTTTAAGCAAGTACTTTAATTCGTCATACTTCTTCAATAATTACCAAATCAGGAAGTTTAAGTCTAAGTCTAAGTCCAATGTGAACAGAGTGTTGGAAAAACAGAAAAGTTAGAAATACAGCACTCATATTTAGGTCAGTTTTTCCCTTCTGCATAATGCAACACTTGGGGATTTAGCTTCATCCTTATTACCACTGTGCTCGTACAGTGCAGTACAGTACAGTCCTCCTTCTCCCTCTATCTAACTCCATCTAATTGCAGCCTGGCAAACTAATGAGGGTTCTTTCAATAAATACAAACAGCCGCCTTGCCCTTAATTGGCAGCCTCTCTGGCTTGTTTTTTGAAAACACTGTGGCTGAGAGCTTCTAATAAAAGCCACGTAGACTATGGCCAATAACATCCATGGTATTAAACGTGTTGGTGATAACATTAGTGCCTGGGAAATACACACGAATACATGCGTGACACAGTGGGATCAGTTCCCAAACGCCAAGAGTAACTTTCTTATAGAAAAAAATACAATTGTTAAAATAACATTCTATTCAAATGCATTCGGCTGCATATAGTACTACGATGCATATATGTATGTTTTTATTCCATTCAATTGTAGATTATGATGATGTCTATGTAGACTCGTGTTTATGAAAGGATCATTTGAGTTTTTATTGGATTCATTGGTATTATTTTTCAGGGTCTAGAATATTCCTATGATTGAAATGTATGTAACCCATTGGTTAATAATAAATGCATGAATTTTTGCCTCACACCTCACAATCAAAAAATATCACTTCAATCAAAAATAAATATTTTCAATCAAGAAAAAAAGTGTTTAAATGCAAAAAAAAAAAAAAAAATACAAAAAAATTTGAGACCCAAATAACTGCATTTTGACTTTTTTCTTTCATTGAAATTATTATTTTTTTTTTATTGAATAATAAAGACACAAATCGACCTCCATACTGTTTCAGTCCATTGTTCTCTGAGTAATATCACTTGTAGTTTCTCACTGTAGTTCTACGTTGTCTATAAACACTACACAAATTTGCAAAACCACAACAGAAATACAGAAAATGACTCAAAAAATGTACAAAATTACAGAAAATGACAACAAAAGTACACAAAAAGACAAGAAAACAACCAAAAAAATTACTCTGCAAACCCACAGTACAGCAAACAAACAAAACGACGACAAACAAAAAATGCTAAATGATGACAAAAATACACAATATGACTCCAAAAGAGATACACAAAAGGACAACAGAAATACTCATAATAAACAAAAATACACAGAATGACAGAAAAAACACACAAAAAAATCATTATTTTATATATATATATACTGTATATTATTATTATTATTAGTAGTAGTAGTAATAAAATATTATTATTATGTATTATTTCTCAATGGGAGAGGTAAAATTAAGGGACACATTTCACCGTACTTCTACATTGTATATGACAATATGTTTATGAAGTGTGCAGGAGTAGTGGGCGCATGGTTTCAGGTTAAAGGTATAAAGGGGTACGGGACTGTGAAAAGTTTGGGAACCACTGTTGTATCTGATTAAAATCGCTATTGATCCTGAATTGGAAACGTGTTCAGGCTCCTCTGGGTCAGCCGACATAGATTCCAGTGACCTGAGTGGGATACGCTAACAACATTGTTGGATGGATGGATACACATGATTGTAATCATGCTCTAGACACAAAGGTGTAACTTTGTTTTTCCAATGGTAGAATGGTTGGCTAAGCATGACAGGCCCGCTGTGGATCATATCTCCTCCACTATGCCCCTACGTCTTTATATAGTTTTCCACAAACACGCTCACAATGGGCCATGCAGAAGCATCAAAGCATGTCTTATTCAAGTGCTCATGACAAAAGTGGATGGTAATGGAGCTGCAGCGTTCCCAGTGCCAGAACCCTAATTTAAGCACACAAAGCTGTGTTCCAGTTATGCTGGTACAGTGCTAATGGAGGGCCAGAGGCTAAGCACGTAGTGTCAAAGCCTGTTGAACTCAAAGCATCCTTTTTGCTAACACATTTCTGCAGGTTATTAGTTGTCACAACGTTAGCTCACCTCAGGCGCAGCAAAGGCAGACGCCAGGGTTGCACTTTATCGACGGACACCGAGGAGACCAGAGGGGGACTTTGAAAATTAAAACCTAAGGTGACAACAGGAGGTCAGTGAAGCTCACCACCACTGGCTGTGGTGTCTTCAGTTTCCACTGGAGCGCCATGTCTTTAACACGCAGCCCAATCACGACGGCCCCGCCGCCTCGGCTAGCGAATGCTGGTCCACTGAAGTCACAAAACCAATATATGAGGAAGATGAATGGGACACTAATAAGACACTGGATCCTTAATGATAACAGAGTGTTTATGAGAGGTCACCAGAGATGGCTGATGAATAATGGATGCTGGAAGCCGGTGAGAGCAGATGAGCTGATCGGGCTGTTACAAGCTCATATCAGTACCATTAGCCAACACCTCTAGACTCATATCTAGGAGAGTGGACACAAAAGGGGGGCCACACAAAGGCCAACAGGCTAACATGAGACTCCGGATACATCCAGGATACCGCCACAGAGCAGTAAAAATTAAACCCAACACCATACGGATCCCAGAAAACTCCAGTTATTTCAACCTTAATGATTTACAGAAAAATGGAAAAACAGTAAATAAACATGTCCCTGTACAATGAAATTACATGTCAACATTTCATAAATAAATATAATACAGGTTGGACTGCCTCCATCCTGGTTGTTTTCCGATGTCTCCTTTCTCCAACACACCTCAAACATGTCGTTCACAACCTTTTTTGGATCGTGAATTTCTGGTGACCCCAAAAACACATTTGTTATACTGTATTACAAATACAGAGTAGCCAGGATTAGTGACAAGCTCAGTTTATCAAACAAATTATTTGAACGAGGTTTATATTTGGCAAAGTGAACGTATAAAATACAGTTGTTTAAGATTACGAAAACGAATAATAATTTAAAAAAAACAGTAATTATTGCTGTTTTTTTTTTTTTTTTTTAATCAGTTACTAGACATTTTAGGCAACCCTACATGGGGTCCCGACCCCAAGGTTGAAAAACCCTGGTATAGAGGCTCATGAGGCTGCATTACTCTGTGATGACGATGATGAAGAAGTTAAGAAAACATTTTTTGACTGTTAGACTTGTTCTACAATGAGACTGTTTGTGGTTATTACTTTCTACTGCAGCACTTTCATTATTACATGAACTCTTGTTTTTATCATCTATACTTTTAATGGAAAGTGTCAGAGTTTTTAAAAAAAAAAGTACTATATTATTATTATTAGGGGGCCAAGCCCGCGGACCTAGGAGCTGGTTCCCAGTGCAATGTGCTGTGGAACCCTAATATTAATATTATTAATAATAATAATAATATAATAATAATAATAATAATAATAATAATAATATTTTTAGAGGCTGCTGGAGACAACTCACTTTGACCAGATAAAGACATAGTGACGTTATTATACTTAAGCCGGGTGTTGCGTCACCCTCTTCAATATCTCCACATCTGTCACTAGACTAGTTCAATGGATTGAACCTCACAACACAATATACTTTCCCCACCCCTTCCACTGTACCACCCTAACTCCCTCTCCCCTGTTCCTGTGTAACACTGCCCTCTCTTTTAACATCTTCTCTCTAATATAGTTTTTCTTACCTTTCCTTGGTGATGGTCACAATTATACAAATGAAATAAATGTATTTCATTCCTTGCAATCATAAAACACGCATAGCTGTTGTAAAAAGATAGCACTACATGTAGTGTTAACCTTTGACAGCATGTGCAGACAAGGTAAAGAAAATAAATAGATAAAGACATATAGTTTCGGCCTCATAGATCAATAAATCAAAGTTCATTTCTATGAAAAAAAAGATGTAAAAGGTTGAAATTGCTGCTCAAAAGTTTGTTTTCCTCTCCACCATGAACAGAAAAGTTTCACTCATTGCATTGTGGGATATGAAGCTCTGTGGAGTGTTGACGATACTTGTTTTTATTCTTCTCTTGCTGAACTGCCTGTCTGTTTAATGTAAAGAGTAACTTTAAACCAGGGAACGATGAGGAAAACATGCAAATTGTATGCACACAACCTCCACACAGAGAGTGTCTGTGAGATTATCTTAAACTTGCCCTCCAGGAGACACACCTTTACAACATCTTTACTTATTTAATCATTGCCCACAGCAGCAGTCGTGTTGAAATGTGTAACTATATGCTCTAAAGCTGTTTCTGAGAAACGTCTCGATGTCCCGCCCTAAACAGCCTCACTTCCTCCCACTGCCTCTGCCAATCCACCAGAAGCCACGCCTCTACTTTTCTGCATCGCGGAACATAACAAGGTCACATTGATATAGGTCTATGGGTCAGGTAGGAGCTAAAACCATATTTACCTGTTTGCTGTTGTGACGCGCCGCCTTGTTTCCGTGCACAGTTCTGCCTTCACTTTGATTGACAGTCTCAAAAACAGGAAGTCGAAGCCTATTGGCTGGGCGCACTCAGAGATTGTTTCCATTTGTATAGGGGTCTATAGGACAAAGGAGGGACTTATATACATTAATGTATATGAATGGCCACTGACAGTAGACCATAGTAAAAGACTAGTTAGGTATTTTTTTGTATTTCAAAAGCATGATACATAAACATAGATTTCTCAGAAAGTCTAGATATCAGCTTTAATGTGAAGTGGTGCACTTCTAACCCTGCTGAAAAGTCTCTCTTAATCTTGGCGGTAACATCCCAATGCCATATTAAGGCGTAGTTACATCACTGTGCACGGTTCAAAATGCCCCAGAAGAAAAAGAAGAGCTAAAAAATAATGCTGCCATTAAACATTTGGACATACATGATGGTGCATTCCATTAGTTTCTTTCTTTCTCCCTCTCTGTGTGTGCATTTCAGAATAAAAGCCCTTTTTTTTGCCCAGTCCTCTTCCAGTCCCCTGCAGTAGTTCACTGACAGATAAAGGGAACAAAATGTTTCCTTATAAAGAAAATGCAGACGCGTCAGCCCCATTCATTTCCGTTTTAAGCATGCGTGTAGACAGATTGGTTGGCTGGATGGGTCAGGTAGAAGGGAGCTGTGCTTTCCCTCCGTCTTTATGCATGTTCCAGTGCACAGTCCGGAGGCCTTAACAACCACCCCCGGGCATCACTGAGGCTCACTGAAGCCATAACATAAAGACGGAGTCAGTCTGCTCCTCTGTTTGCCCTCATTCTGTGGGTTACATAAGAAAAGGAGACGCTGGCATGCTGCTGTTGCTGTCAGAGTCGAAAGTCAGCATGTTAAGTCAAAGGAGTGATAGGTGTAAGTATGTGAATGCAAGGCTCATGAGAGGATGATGAAGAGGAGGAGGAGGAGGAGGGGGGTACACAGCTCAAGGCGTTGGGCTGGGCTGAGCAAATGGAGCCACGGCTGGACAGGAAATTCTATTTACTTATTCATAAAGTCAGACTCTTAAGGGCTGCGTTTCTCCACACACACTCAGCAGATGTGTGGATTTTCAAAACTGAAGTTGCACACACCGAGAGTGGAATTAAATGAGTCAACATGTGACATGCAGATGTTTTGTTCAACACCACTGTGTAACCCAATAACTGTAAGCACTCTGATATCCCCCCATTCACTATATTCCTTCATTTGTCATATGCACATTGTTGTGTTTTTTTATGTTATATTTATTTTATTATATATACAAAATAATCCAGTATGTAGATAAACTGAAGAGCGGTCACAGAAGTTTCACTTTTAGTAGCCATTACACTGCCTTGTATTGCCTTTATGGGATGATTTGACGTGTTTGTGACCCAATGCAATGCAGCGTTGGACAAAACAATGGACGATCATCTTAAATGGACTATTCCTGTGGTCAGACGAGTAAGGAGGAGAAGAGAGACTGTTAATGATTTACTGTACTGCTGCTGCTGTGTTGCTGCTGCTGCGTTCAACACGTGTGTTTATGCCTACTCAGGCCTTTTTTTGGGCCTTCATTCATATCCATGTTTTTAGGAGCGCTCTGAAAGTGAGTTTTTTTGGGGAAAAAAGTTTGGGAAAATGAACCTCAAATACTATGTAGTTGGGGTTCTTAGAACAATTGGAGATGGGTGAAAAAAAGCATAATACTGGACCTTTAACATTAAAAACTAGAAAAGCACTCGGAGAGCGCAGACCAAGCGGCTCAATCTTAGCTAACATGCTCCGGTCATGGTATGGTGAACTCAGGAGTACCATGACTACCTGTCAACATTGAGCTGTGTTACCATGACTACCTGTCAACATTGAGCTGCTGACTCTGAGAGAACCTATGACATCATCACAAGTTCCACAGTGTGGATAGGAAAAAGACTGGGATATATATATATATATATATATATATATATATATATATATATATATATATATATATTCTTTTGGTAGCCAGAATATCACCAAAATGGAATCACCAGTTCCTTGTCCCATTTATTTATTTTCCTAAAAAATGTTATCCAAACGGGGTAAAACATAACTTTACCGCTCTGTGAGCCCCTGCAAGTATTGATCATTTTCATTTACACAATGATTCATGTTTTCTTTGTCATTTATACCTTCTCCTGTGGGCCCAATTGGTTGCTCCAAATGGCCGGATTTGGCCCCCAGGCCAAGAATTTGACACATGTGCTCTAACGGGCCGAATTTGGCTGCCGGGCCTCAAGTTTGACACGTGATATAAAATCATCAAAACACAAACTCCAGTAGAACCGTCCTTTGACCCACCCCTCTGAGGAACACCACCACCAGGCTTTTACAGAAGACAAGAAGAACTAATGAATATTCAAGGCGCCGACACCGCTGGAGACGCAACAGAATTCGCTGAGATCAGCGCTGAGAAGTCCCCATTGTGTGAAAACACAGAAGTACACTCACGGTGTACAGTATGCATGCATCGACGGGGGTTCTCTCTCTCTCTCTTTCTCTCTCGTTCTCATTTCTTAACAGATCTCGCGCGCCCACGCACATCCAAATGTTGGAAAAAAAAAAGCACGCACACACAACTTTGCTTTCAAGTTCATTTGCTCTGACTGAGGAACGCCGAGGATCCTCAACTCCACTCACTCCTTCAGGAGAAGCCCCAGTTCCACATCTCAGAAAAACATAAGCCCAGCTTTTACATCTTTGAAAAACCAAAAAAAAAACAGCCAGTTTGTACAAGTTGTGTTCCTCTTACACAAGATTAGCTTCACTGCACGTTGCTGTGTTGTGTGTTTCATGAGTCAGCAGTCCTGTCCTCGGATGGCTCCACCACATGTTCAACACCTGCCTTTTAACTCATCCCGGCTGAGAGTGGCTTCTGTAGCTTGGGAACTAAAGGCGAGTCGTGATTGTAAGAGGAGATGACAGCCAATCTGATGTCAGCTTTGTGAAGAGCAGCGACGGGGGCCAAGCCTAGGGGCCTCGGGGTATATGGACAAATGACCTCCCATTAACACTGTGTGGTGCAATCCCCTGGCAGTGTTATTCAGCTCACGGTGCATTTTGTTTCACATAAGGAATTTAAAGGAAGGATGAGAAAAATATGAAGGGAAGGACATTTTTAATAGTGTCTTTTGTTGTGATAAAAGCAATTGTACGATGTACATTTTAGGCCAGGGGTTCTCAACGGTCATTAAATTGTGACCCACTTTTTTTTTTTGATTCAACCAGCCAAATTTAGCTTTTCAGAAATGGCTGTTGATAACACACACATATATTATTTTATAAGACATAAATCTATATATTTTCCTGTGTAACATGCATTTCACAGCAAGTCTGTCAAAAGAAAAGTTTCTTTCAAAATAAAAGACAAGTCCAATTTGAGAGGTACTTATTTTTGACCAGCTGTCCTCGACCCACCCAGTACAGGTCCACAATCCACTTTTGGGTCCCGACCCACCAGTTGAGAATCGCTGTTTTTATACTATAGAATCACTGTTTTAGGCCATCCTCTGTTCTCACTCTTCTCACTCAAAGTCATCGGAAATCCACATGACATCATCAATATTTTTAAAGGTTAAGATATATCAACGTTTAACTTAACTATGTAATTATTAATCAAAGAATAGGTTGATATAGCTTAACTTCTAAAAAATAAAATAAGAGGACAGCTTTTCCACTACTTCATGTGTACTTCCGGTTCCTTCAAAATAAAATGCCATGTCGTGTTTTACAAAACAATGTTGTTGACTTTTGAAGCCTTAGGCCGTGTCATTTGACGGCGTTTTCATCTGATAATGACAGAGGGTTTGTTTTCCTGAGGATGTCCTAAAATGTACACCGTACAATTAAACATTCGTTTTAGTTTTTGGAATATCTGTTTACATCCATTTTAAATGCTGCTGCATTTTTTAAAGGAACAAGTATTTGTGGAATGGGGAACAAAGCTCAGAATGAGACTTGCATTGATGCAAAATGTGCATTTCTCTGCTTTTGCTGTTGACTCTTGTTACCCTCATTTCCTCACAGATTTCAAAGGTAAAATATTGCATGACATTATGTTAGCCCAGCACTATCCTGCCCATGGTACCTTAATACAGACTTACAGTACATGACTCCTTCTCGTGAGGGTAAAAGAAAAACGCATCAAAGAACGAAAATGAAGACATTTTTAAACTGTAATTTAAAATAATTCAGTTTACAGATCCTGTCTATTGGTGGAGCTTAATCAGCATTTAGACACTTAACTGAAAAAAGCAGAAACTTAATACTTTAGTATTGTTGTGAACATTTGCTCATGCTAAATCTAGTCTTGTGAAAATATCTGAATTAATTTATTTATTCAAGTTAAGATCATATTCTGTGACAAAACGGCAAATTCGAATATGTACTGTTGATGCTTTTATTTTGGAAATGTTGATGCTGTCTATGGCTCTTGACTTTGCACATGTTTTTGAGCGCAAAAGCTACATGTAGTAGCCTGTTTTTCTCATGTTTCTTGTCCTTTTGCAATGCTGACCAGATGTAAGTAAACTTCAGTCAAAAAGAAACATGTGTGCTAATCATTGAAGCTTCCAATGCCTAACCATTGCATTTTATAGGAGATGAAAAATTGTGGTTTTCTCTGAGGAATCCAAAAACATGCATATTTGGTACTTGGTATTATTTTTGTAAGTCGGGTAATTCTTGAACACAGCGATCAGAAGACTTGAAAGATCAATATTTACTAATGCCTGTCCGTCCTTTGCAGATATCTCATCAGACGAGTCTTAGTTGACTCTATTCTAATGTGGAATGTGTTTTTGTGAGACTTTTTTTTAGGGGCGTATCGAAGCCTAAAAAAAAGCACCATTATTAACGTAAACATGGTAAAGCCCAAACATCTACTTGGATCTATAAATAGAAAGAGAAAGTCACTGTAAAGAATGTTCTGGTTAACTTTGTAAGGCTGACTGAGGTTATTTGGTTCTTTCCTTGTAGACAGTTCACCTCAGGAGTTCTTCAGTTCTAAATGAAAATGTAAGATTTGACCATAATGTTGTTAATAAACACTTAGGGTCAATGCTTGTTACTTCTTTTGCTTGAAAAATAACAGTTCATTAACAAAATCCCAATTTTTTGTAAAAAAACAACAACATTCCAATGAAAACCAATGACTTTATAGCTGAATTACACAAGATATCATGGGATCATGGGAAACTCAGAGCATTTGAGGTCCAAGTCATACTCCTAGAAGCCGAGATCTCCAACAGTGGCCTGCACCATTAACTTTAACCTAAATAAGCTTAAGGCTAAGCTTAAAGTCAAGCACGTCAAAGGTTTAAATGATAGTCTGACCTGTTAGTGGAGGAGGGAAGAACAACAAGATGCACTCGAGTAGTTTCTCAGACCTGTCAAATGGAGAAAATGGGTGTTAGGGTTGGATCTCCACCATCTTTGGAGACCAGAAAACATTGCAAGTGTATGTTTACAAGTTTTGTCCATTCAGATCAAATTGGCTAACTTTTTACATAATTCAAATCAGGTTATCCATCTTCACTGAGGTGTTGCTGTCATTGGGATCATCGCACAAAATAATCTGAGCAGCAGAAGCTTTGTCTGTTAAATTCTACTACACATACTTCTTATTTTATCCATCACACACTGTTGTACACTGTAGACCAGCAACACTGTGTTTTACGTGATTGTTTCTTGACATTTCCCACATACTTAAAGCTAAATCAGGGTAAAAATGAAGGAAAAACACTTCCGTACATCCCTCCTGTTTTCAGAGAAGATCCAAACAACCTTTCAAGCAACATTTTCAACCTTTACATTTGATTTATTGATCAATGAGGCCTACGTTATGCATTTATTTTCTTGTGAAAAAATGACATCCTCCAGCAGCTTTAAAAGTGATGCAACAAAAAGATAACAAGCATTAGCTACTTTACCTGAAGGTAGTCCTAACCTTATGTCATATAGAAATTACAACACCTTAGTCCAGTGGTTCCCAACCTTTTTTGGGTCGTGACCCCACTTTTATATCACAAATTTGTGGCGACACCAAAGATTTTTTCTTATACAATCAATTTTTAATCATGTTTATACTGTGTTACAAATACAGAATAGCCAGGATTAGTGCAGAAAGTGGAAAGATGCACCAGCTCAGATATTTTTATACTGTAATTTATTTATTTATTTATTTATTTTCTTTATTTATCTTGATGTTATTATTTTCTTTATGCTGCATTTAATTTAAAATAGATGTGTGTCTGAGAAAAAGATAGTATAGAACAGCGATTCTCAACTGGTGGGTCGGGACCCAAAAGTGGGTCGTGGACCTGTACTGGGTGGGTCACGGAAAGCTGGCCAAAAAAAAAAAAAAAAAAAATACTTAATGTCTGTCATGTTGGACTTATCTTTAATTTTGAAAGAAACGTGTCTTTTGACAGGCATGCTGTGAAATGTACGTTGCACAGAAAAAATAATAGACAGCTATCTGAAAATAACTAAATTTGGTTTTGGTTGAATTCTAAAAAAAAAAAAAAAAAAAAAAAAAAGTGGGTCACGATTTGATGCATGTGGCAAAATGTGGGTCCCAGGGTGAGACCAGTTGAGAACCCCTGGTATAGAATACAATTAAAATTGTGTGTTGTGTTTTCATTTGAAAAAGAATAATAATTAAAAAAAATGTTATTCAGTAATTAATTTTACCAAATACTCCGCATGACCCAAATGTTGACGAACAGTGGCTTTGACCCAGTAGCTTCATTTGAGAAAAATTTGAATAATAATAATAAAGAATCAGTATAGACCGACATACGCAATGATGCTTCACTATTCTTTGTTGGCATGGCTGCGGATACCTCTGCATAAAGTGTACCTGACATAAAAACACACCTGATATGAAGGGATCTGGGATTGTGTTGAGAAAGGCTATAGGTTTCAGTGATTCCTGAGGTCAGGCAATCAGGTAAGTTGTAATGTTTCTGCCGAGCAACACCAGTCGCCATATTTGTTTGGGGGATTAAAACAACGTTAACAACGTATTGACTCCCGTTGTAAAAGAAAACGTTTCACCATCCCGAAGAGCAGTTGTGTGTTTGGCTGTTCGTCCGATGTAAAAAATAATAAACATAAAAATTGGTCACCAAAAATGTCCCATTCCTACGTGTGCTCTCTACATTTCATAATTGGTAAGTGAACAGATCTAACAGCAGATCTAAGTCACTTTTTCACCTTAATAAATCCATCTCGTAGTCCCTGTGAGGGTAATACAAGTGTTTATGAGGTGATTGGGGGGTCTTTCATCACCCCCTGCTGTCTCTGGCCAGAAAACCACTTGCAACTTTCCATGCCTCCGACCCGGTGGCAAGACGTAATGCTTTACGGCAGCCCAATCCAAACACACCGTCGTCGCAGCAAACACAAACACTCGCAACCCAGTGTTCCATCAGGCAGCACACACACAAATATCCATCCATCCATTTTCAGAGCCGTTTTCTCAGCACACAAACAAACATCACACACATTTCCACACTCCCTTCCGTATTACTCCCACATCATTCATTTCTTTTACTTGTCTCTCTTCCTCATACTGTTCACATGGTCACATGAGACTATGTGTGTGAAAGCACCCTTAGTGTCACTGTTTTTACGACAGTGACATAACCAAAAGGGACCTTTAGGGGGAGCGCTAGGCGCAAGTTACTTAGTTCTGCTTTAAGAAATGAGGATTGAGATTTTTAAGGGCATCTCTGTGGCTTTAGTTTTCATTCTAGATGGCAATATGTTGTATATATACCCATTGTAGCTCCATTATAAAGTACACTGATTAATGCCGTGTGAAGATTTTACCGCAGGGTTTTTAGCGTGCGGGTTACTCACGGGGTTCATTTATTAGGTCATTGTAAAGATCTGGGTAGGTGAAATTGGCCCAATTTTTTGGACTGTTCATCCAAGTGTGGGCTGGGACTCAGATATACTTAGCACTTACTTAGCACTGATAGCATAGCCTTATATCGCCCCCTGGCCTCTTCTGCTAGTGTTTCTTGATAGTTTATGTTTATTAAGAACCCCATTAGCATCAGCGGCTTACCGCTTCAGCTACTCTTCCTGGGGTCTTTTTTGTTGTTTTTTTTTTTTACAACACATGCAATAAGTACAAGCAATTTTTGCAATACATTCTGATATGCAAAAAAACACAATCAAGCTTTTTTTGTTTAGTTACAACAGCAATTCAGAGAAAAATGTTTAGAATTCTTCTAAATGCTCATGTGCCAGTATCATAATATAATTTGTGATGCCTTTTAAAGCTATAACTCTTGTTGAGTAACGATGTGTATTTCTACTAAAAGGCAACTTTTGGTAAAACATAAAAGGTGTTTGTGTAGCAATAATCCTTCTTATAAAGTGACTTATTGTTCACAACCATCTCTTTTTCACCCAAAACCAGGAGAGTTGTACATGCACTCGTTCTGAAAGCATGCATATTTTAGAGCCACTTGTATGCCATACAGGGATATAAATCATTATTTACTACCGCTAACTTCATCTGTGACGTAAAACCAAATTCTCGAATGGTTTAGTTCTTATGCTGTTTAAGCCCTGCCCACTCTCATATCTCAAATCCTGCATTCAATTTAGGTCCATAAGTAATGAGATCCATCATAGTGTATGTTTTCACACTCCTGTTAAATGCAAGGGTTGAGTTCTGATTTATCTGTGAAATTGCATGTGCGTTTATAAATTTGCCCAGTCAAACACAGACAAAGGTCAGGCCATGCACTAAACCATGAACCGCCCGTTCTCATTAGAGCTACCCCTATCTCCATCCTCCATCTTCTAAACAGAGGGGGGGAAAAAAAAACAACAAGCTTCGCAACTTGTCACAGAGCGCCACTTAACGCACCCTTTTATGACTGGAAATACGTGTCGCGGGGGAATTCCTCTGAGGAAATAGTCTCACAATGCTTAAAAAGATGAAACGGAGGGAAACGAAGTACCTGTCGGAGCGCTGCGCTAGCTCTGTCAGCTTCCTGTCGACAGTGCACAGCCCAATTAAAGGCTGCGACCAATTGGCTGGGTGAGTTTTCTGCTTCTCACGCCACTGATTCTGCATCCAGCAATAACACACCCAGATATATACACGTACATACACACGTGCAGGCCAACGCAGGCTGAAGTGAGAAATGGGAATATGAAATCAGACACTACGTTATGTACGTGTGTCAGTCAGCCTTGTCTCAATCCAGGGGGTCAGTGTGGACATTGTGGAGGAGTACAAATACCTGGGAGTGGTGATTGACAATAAACTGGACTGGGGGAGGAACACTGACTCCCTCTACAGGAAGGGCCAAAGCTGCCTCTATTTTCTGAGACGGCTGAGGTCCTTCAACATCAGCAGGAAAATGCTGAGGATGTTTTGTGAGTCAGTGGTGGCGAGTGCGATCCTCTACGCTGTTGTTTGCTGGGGGAGCAGACTGAGGGTCACAGACGCCAACAGACTCCACAGACTCATCCGCAGGGCCAGTGGCATTGTGGGGATTAAAACTGGACTCTCTGACAGTGGTGACAGAGAGGAGGAGCCCCTCCAAGGTGATATCCATCTTGGTCAATGTGTCCCACCTACTCCGTGATGTGCTGGTCAGTCACAGAAGCACCTTCAGCACCAGGCTGATCCAATCAAGGTGCACCACAGAACGCCACAGGAAATCATTCCTGCCTGTGGCAATCAGACTACACATTTGTATATTTGTATTATTTTTGTAAATATCTGAATCATATTGGTATATATTTGTATATTATTATTAATATTATTATTATTATTATCTATCCTACTTTTTTTCTACTACTGTAATGTGTGGGTGTTTCTGATCCCTATTTTTTAACAGTCTTTTACTTAATTATACACATTTATTCTTTATTCTTTCTTTTGTCTTTGTTAACGTTTTCATTCTTTTATTTGTGATGTGTTCTGTGGCTGTAACAAAAGCAATTTCCCCCTGGGATTAACAAAGGAATTCTGATTGTGATTCTTTCGGTACAAGGAAACGAGAAGAAAGTGGAACGACATCTCCTGCCACTAATGCAAGTTGGCCATTTGACTACATTTTCATACTAAGCCTACAAAAAGCACGTGTGTCAGAGAGACCTGGATTAGATGCGCGATTGCAACATGATACCGTCCCTATGGAAAATCTTCACGACTCTTGGCCCCCTGGTTAAGGAAAGTCCCAAGGGAAAAGCAGAAAACATCAACATCCAGAGGTGTAAAGAGTACTGTCATATCCGATTCAAGTAAAAGTACGATTATTTGATTGAAATTGTAATCAAGTACAAGTAATTAATACATAAAATACTCAAGTACAAGTAAAAAGTAGCTCAATTAAATAGTACTCAAAGTAAAAGTTACTAGTTACTTTCACCCCCACATGTATTTTTTGATAATAAATCTTGCCATGGTTGCCTTGCATACAGTAAACATCTCATGTATAAACTTAAAAAGGAAGAAACCAAATCTTGCACAACTAGAACTTAATATATTTTCCACAAAGGCATCTGTATAAAAGAAAAGGTTTGTCAAAATCTACAATTCTTTAAAATAATAATAATAATAATTCAAAACAAAATAACACCAATGAATTCCATTCAAAATAAAACAAATTCCCAGGCTCTAAATACAGTATAGCTACATTTATGAACTAATGTGGTTAACAACATAATAGGTATAGAAACCTTAACCTGACCCATAAAAAGTAGTAAAACAACCTCCATTCAATGCTGTTTTGGCGCGGTGCATTACGTTTAATCTGGTTGGTCGGCTATGATGTGATGCATTTGATTGTTGTCTGGTCATTTCATTTGTTGTAGTTTCACGATGTCCGTTGATCATTTTGAAAACAAAAAAAATAATAATAATTTACTCCGTAACGGTTGGGTGTAGAAATGTAACAAATGACTTTCATTCTTTTCAAACATACTCAAGTACAAGTAAAGTTACTGATTTAGAAATATACTCAAAAAATGTACAAGAACGCATGAAAGCAACTCAATTACTTTCATCTTTGTGCATATCACACACACACACACATACGGATACACAACTCCCCCTGGCATGTCAAACAGGTTCCTGGGGCTCCTTTGCATATCAAACCAGACCTAATGAGCAGACACTGCATGGTGTCAGAGGATGGCAGGTGTAGAGTTGGTAGGTGACACTGCCACCTCGAAAGGCCAGCTATAAAAAACATAAACAAAGAATCCCAACACCAACACGTCTGCCAGCTTCTTACCAGTTACTCATCAATCTATAAAGTTAGAGAGAACGCCTGGATTCATCCTCTGTACCAACTTCATCAAAGATGAGCCACGGACTACGGCTAATATTAACCCTAACCAGGGTTGGCGTCAATTACAATTCCGTCTTCAATTATCCATGTTCAATTACAACTCAATTATGATTACGGCAACCAGCATTTTTTTTCCCCCAATTACAATTAAAATTAATATTATTTTCCCTGTAAGTCAATTACAATTACATTCAAATTCAATTAATCACAATTACCACACCTTAAATAAATAACCCCATAAAACTTATGTTAACTTTCTATTAGTATCTATTATGATAACGGGTCCATTTTCACTCATGTCTTAAATCAGCTGTAAAATACACTAAAAATATGATCCATCATCTAATTTGTTTTTCATCTCCTGGTTACCTTGTTAAGCTTCCTTATGCATTAAAATATTGGCAATAATATTTTTGTGTGGGTGTCTGAGTCTCAAGAGAACTGACAGGAAGTGGTAAAACTTGATATAAAACATATTTTAATCATTGTTAACTATACGTACTGTATGTGGAAGCCATAGAGCTGTAACATGGTTTGACAGTTTTGCATTTAATTCATTTGTAATCGACAGATTTTATAGAATTTCCATGGTAATTACAATTACAAAGTCAATTTTCTGAACTCAATTATGATTTCAACAGAAACAGATTTTTATTTCAATTACAATTACATCATAACTGTAATTAATTATCAATTACGTGATTACAATTGACCCCAACCCTGAAAATAATCCCACTAAAATACTATGAATTTGCATTTCATTGTTAAAAGCAGACCTGGCCCAGTTCAACTCTGATTATCTTTGCATTCAAATGTCTTTATTATCACTATTATGTGATTGCATATTTTACATTATTTTTAAGAGTTTTTTAAAATTATAGTCAGAATTGTAACCTTTTTTTCAATAAAGGTTAAATTATTATATTATTAGTAGTATTTATCATTTAATGATTAAAAGCAGTGAATGGGCACTATGGGGCAGATTCACCAAAGGTTTACGGGTATTTAAAACGTGTGAAAACGTCACTCCACGCGCTAATAAGCCGCTGTGTCCCCCCAGCCACATAGCGGCGATCACTCCCGTACACCTCACACTTGTTAAAGATGGTACCGTGTAGGAAGAAGAGGTCATTTTGTTATTGTAGAGCTGCATTTTATTATCTGACTGCACTGTAAACATAAGCTCGCTACCTGTCCTGGTCGCCGTGTCGAACTCTACCCGTAGGCGCGCACACACATTTCTCCACCACGGCTCTCACTCACACATAATCATGCGCATCAGCTGCGCACATGCACCCACTCCGTCACCCACATCCACGCACATTTCCCCACTGCGGGATAAATAAAGAATCTTTCTATCTATCTATGTCTATGCTGTAATTCATTCTTTTTTTTTATTAGCTTCCTCTACTAACACCTCAAATTCTGCTGCTTCAATTTAATGTTTTCCCTTCCGCGCACTCAGCTCTCCCTCACGCTCCATGTTCAACATAACACGTACACAAAGCTCATTTCAATAGGGCGGTCTCCACCACTTCTGCACGTGCACTAATTATTGCTACAATCTCAATGAATTCCTCACAGCAGGTGAGGAAACTGCGTCACCAAAGGATTTAGGGAAGCAACTGGTTTACCACCCTTTATTTCAGATATTAGTGAATCCGCCCCATGTGTGTGCTTTCATTCAGATAAACCTGTACCCTCCTAGTTTTATATAAATTATGTTGTTGTGGGGCCCTGCTTAGGGGTATAGGGTTACTTTTCTGTTCATTCTCCAGTGGAAACATAGCAATATGATGACGTTATCCATTAAAGAGGTCAAAGGTTATTGTAACGGTCCAAAACTATAGTTTAATTTAGCCCTTGTTATTTATATGTTTATAACGCCCTCTAATGTTTTAAATAAAGGTGGAACTTATGTTCTAAATATAGTTCCGCCCGACCTCAATTCGGTGCGTACAAAGCCCAAACAGCGCCAACGGCAGCCACGATTCTCCTGACTTCAGGTAAAATAATAAGTGTTTAATAAAATGTGAAATAATAATAAAGCCCAGATATTTATTTCTATTCTTTGTTTAAACAGCCACTGAGAAAAAGCAGCGCAATTTTCGAGTCTTAGAAGAGCATTTTAGCCCCTCGTTGGAAGACAGCTCACGAGGTTTGTTTCTTTTTATTGTGTCTGTAATTTTCTTTTCTTGTAAATGCACATGTTAATATATTTTTGTATCTGTTTTTGTGAGCAGTTCTCACGGGTTGTCAAGAGCTAATAAACCCCGTTTTCTCTACCTCGTGCCTATGCCATTCCTTGAGGGTGCTAGTTATGTCCCCAGTGTATTTCATACGCTTGTCTTTTCAATTTTGTTAGTGTGAATCATTGAAATGGTAAAAGATGGCTGCAATGAGGCACAATGGGCGACCGTGGCTCAGGTGGTAGTGGGTCATCTTCTGATCGAGAGGTTGAGGGTTCGATCCCAGTACCTGACTATGTGTCAAAGTGTCCTTGGGCAAGACACTGAACCCTAAGTTGCTCCCAGTGGGCGACTAGCGCCTTGCATGGCAGTCCTGTTCCACTGGTGTGTGAATTGGGTGAATGAGCTGATGTGTAAAGCGCTTTGAGACTGCTTCAGTGTGGGGATAAAGTGCTATATAAAATCAAGGCCATTTACCATTTACAGTTAGCAAAACATAATATTGACCCATCAACCACCTAGTTTTGGGAAATGTTTCAACCAACCAAATTTAATCTTATTAATCCATATAATCTTTTTTTTTAAAAAACATAAATCTATATATTTGTTCATGCAACAAGCATTTCACAACAGGCCTGTCAAAAGAAAAGTTTCTTTCAAAATAAAAGACAAGTCCAACCCAACATGAGAGACATTAAGTATTCATTTATTTTTGACCAGCTGTTCGCGACCCACCCAGTACAGGTCCACGACCCACTTTTGGGTCTCGACCCACCAGTTGAGAATCACTGATGTAGAGTATTAAATTTCCATTTTAAGTAATGCTTGTCATTAATAAGAGGTGAAGGGACAGAAAGTGGAAAACCTAGCAACAGGCTAAGCAAGAGTGCTTCTTTGCCCCCCCCCCCCCCCCTTTAGGAGAAAGAAAGGGGGAGGTGACTTCTACACTCTATTAGCTTTGTCACAAGTTGATGGATAGCAGCTATATATGGGTGTAAAGGGGCAGGTTTATCTGAGGTGAAGAAGAGAGAACCTCAGGTTTAACCAGAGTCCTAAAATGTAGTAGAATGGAAAAAAAAATAAACAAATAAGCCCCTAAAAAAGAGTTTTATACAGTATTAACAGCCTGAGAAAGGAGTGTAAGAATAACTAGTTTGGACCGACTCCCTTGCTGCCTGTTCTGCCATTTTGCCCGACAGACAACATTAATTGGACGCATTTCCAGAATGCTGCCGAAGTCTCAATGCTTTCAGCGTTCTTGTCAGTTTCCCTCCAATAATAACCACAGTCTCAAAGCCACATTGTAGGCAATCTGCTTGGTCTTCTTGTAGGTTTCTTGCAATGACTGTTTGCACGGCTACGTCTAAACACAAGCCTTAACCTTTACGTGCACCCTGCGTGCACGACACGAGAGTCTCGAAACAGACATGAGCAACTAGTGACGGCCCTCTGACTAAATTTAGTGCTGCCTTCAAAGTAAATGCGCGAAATGACTCCAAAACCACCACAATTACAACAAAAAAAATATAGAATGAGTGTATATTGAGTGTAAATTATACAAAATGACGACAAAAAGATGAAAAAACAAAAAGACCCCACAGTGACTAAAAACTACACAAAATGGCAAAAACTCAAAAACTGGTGAAAAGAAAAACCACAAAGTCGCTACACAAAATGACAACAAACATACACAAAAACACATTAAATGACTCAAAAAAAACAGCCTGGCTCAGTGGTAGAGTGGGTTGTCTAATAACCAAAGGGGTGAGGGTTCGAATCCCGCTCTATCCCAGTCATTGTTGTTGTGTCCTTGGCCAGGACATTTTACCCACATGAATTAATCACGAAGGAAAGTGATATGTACGGATGTAGGCGTAAAATCAGTATACACCTGGCCAGCTGTGGCTACAATGTAGCTTACCACCACTTGTGTGACTAGTGTGAATAAATAAAGCTTTCTGTAAAGTCCTTTGAGTGTCATGAAAAGATCCAAAACTAGCAAAACAACTCCAAAAACAAACATGAAACAATGACAAGAACATGTAAAATAAGAGGAAAACATATGAAATGACAACAGGAATACAAAATGACTACAAAACACTACGTTAAAAAATGCTAAATGCTGACATGAATGTTGATAATGTGGCCTTCTGATATGACTATCGTGATTTTCTGGCTCCCGCTGTGATAAAAGTTGCCTCGCTAGTGTAAACTGTTAACACTAGCGGATTTTTATACAAACTTTAAGACATTTCCTTTTTCATCCTGAACGAGAGCACGCGAGCTATCGTAGCCACCTGAGCTAGTGCTAAAGCTGCCATTTCATCTCACAGTTTCCTGCTCATTGAACACAGACATCCATTAGCAGGTTTGAAACTTACCCAGAACACACAGCTGCCAAATGTCTGTCACTTCTTTGCGTTTTTTTCTTCCTGTTCGCTAATGTGCTCGCAGCGAGACAAAGATATGCTGAGGCAGCAAAGTCTTTCTCCAGGTTGACAGCAGCTGACATTTGACGCTCGTTAGGACTTGCTTTAAAAGCTTTGTCGTGTCAGACACGTTTCTGAATGAAGTTATTATGTAGGCTACTAGAGATGCTAACAGCTAACGCAGATTTGCCAACAAACAAAGCTTTTAAAGATAACTGAACTTTGGGCTACTTGGAGTACATTTTAGATTCACCTGCTATTGTTTATATATATATATATATATTTTTTTTTACATAAAATAGTAACATTTGGGATACAATGTTAAATTCAACACTTTGGTTTGCTCGATTTTTTCCCACGGTGTCCATTGACATGGAAAAAAGGAGGAAAAGCCAGGTTAAAAACTAAAAATTAACAGCAAATCCATAACATAATACAAGTCGCACAGAATAGAGCGTTAAGAGTCACATTGTATGTTAAAAATACAAGAAAATAGCGACAGTCGTTAAATATTAAATTTTTTGTGTTGAAATTCACACAGTTCAATTTAAGTCAGCCGTCTAAACCTTGGGGTCGACAGATGCCTTCAATAAACATAATATTACAATTTTTCCTTATTTTTTTTATACTTTTTTTGCAACTACACCAAACTTGCCATATTTGACCCTTTTTTCGTCACTTTTTCTTGCCATATTTTTGCCTCTTTTGGCGCATTTTTGCTACGTTGCTCCCATTTCTGCCACTTCTCCATTAAATTTCAATGCCGTTTCTGCACATTTCTTTCCACTTTCCAGACATTTTCACCACTTATAAACCCTTTTCCACCACTTTTCCCACCTAATGTCACATATGTTGACCCATTATTGTCACTCGTAATCTCTTTTCACTGAATTTCATGCTTATTTTTTGCAAATTTAACCACATTCTTGATTTGTCATGCCCATTATTCACCAGTTTAAACTAATTGTTCCTACGTTTTTCTGCCACTTTTTAACCCACTCTAATCTGCAACTTTTAACCAATTTTTGTGGTTTTTAAAATCCCATTTCACCACCTTTTCCACCATTTTTGGTCACTTTTAAGCCATTTTCTTTCTGAATCAGATTCTTAAAACAATGGACCATTTATTCCCCCTCATAGATGACTCTCTCTCCACATGACTGTTCTTCAATGTCTGTGTTCAACTACCTTCAGGTACAGTGGGGGGTCCACGGTCTCTGGAACCTTTATTTTGGGGGTTGCAGGATAAAAAAGTTGAGAACCACTGGTCTAAGGCAGTGGTTCCCAACCTTGCTTGTCCTGTGTACCCCGTGAGCCTTTTTGTCATACCATGAGTACCCCCTCACTCATACGCGTTCACGATTCTCCAAAAGTAGAACACAACTGAATATTCAACGAAAGTTATTTTTATTTCATCTTCTTAAAATGAACAATTCATATTCAGGCATTATCTTGTTATTTAACTCAAATTAAACACAAAATTATGTTGCCATCAAGACAATAAAAATGATAAATATAAGAAATAATATTATAGTAAATGTTTGTATTATTGATACTGTAATATAAATACTAATATATTAGGATTACATTGTTATTCAAGATAATAATGTTGAAATTAGAAAAAAATAAGAACAAATAAAAATAATATAAATAAATACTTACAAAACAAATAATTATATATAACTTTTATGACATTTACTACAAAAGGAGCTTCTTTGAACATGTCCCCTTTAAACAGGCCTTTAAACTTTGAAAACAAGTCATAGCGCACATGTACCATTTTATTGACGGACTTATGAAATGACTGAGAATATTTTTTATTATCTTGGAAATAAATTCTTAATTTTTCCACGTACCCCCTACAATGTGCTCACGTACCCCTAGGGGTACGCGTACCCCTGGTTGGGACACACTGTTCTAAGGAACAGTAGTGATAAATATATCTCTTTTTTTCAGTATATATAATATATACAGTATACGTATAAGTACATGTTTCACTTGAGCTTACTGTAGACTTTGGTCCTAAAGCTATGAATTACATGAAATGGATTGGGATTATCTTAAAAGCAGGACAAACGGCAATGTCATGTGCCAAAAACAATTATTGTTATATGAGATATGATATTTATTGAGTAGAATCAACAAGTTGTAGCGTAATGCAAGAAATGTTGAGTCAGGCAGAATTGATGAAATTGTGGCTTTTGATGCATAGCTTCTAAATGTGGCCATTCAACATTCCCCTTACACAATCAGCATGAAAGAAAAATACACACCCACGCACGCGTTTGACACACATGGCACATGCATCTACTGTATGTATGCATGTATGCACAGGAGATCCACCAACAGGGGGTCTGGTTTGCCTAAAACACACATCAATGCACATATATCAAACAAAGGGGCAGGAGCATAAGTAATTCAGTACAGTGTGACACTTTCACGGTCTAATTAGCCCCAGTGTTGCAGTAAACACATCCCAATGACCCTCTAGTTCTGGTTACTCATTAAGTATAGATGGTTTAGCTTCTCTTATCCATCAGGAACCAAACTGGTCTCAGTGAAATAAGGGAGTTTTGTCGCTAAATGCTTGTCCATGTGGATCTTGTTGGGTTTTTTCCTTCATACTATGAATTCTATATTGTTTAGATGACTTTGTTGTATTCTGCGTTATATAAATAAAGTTGAATTGAATTGAATTGAGTGTGAGCGCCATGAGAACCAATGACGGACACGACTCAGGCCCCTTGACTAAAGTACTGCACTTAAGTACTTTCTTTGTTTGGTTTTTTCCATCTTTAAGGTCATATGCATTAAAAGCCAGTCGATACAAATTAAATAAATAAATAAATAAAAAGCTGCTTTTTAAGCCAGTTTTTAAGGGGAAATCGATAATGACTTTTGTCCCTTTTAATTACATTTTTCACGTTATTGCTATTAAAAAAAAAAAGATGGTCAGCAATGCACAATTAGCTGTGTCAGTGAGTTAAAGGGGATTTATTAATGCATTGTGAGAACAGTTCTGTTTACTTACTGTAAAGAGACATAGGCAACTAGCGGCATGGGGGCCAAATGTGGCCCTCGGTCTAATTATGTGCAACACCCCAAAAATTGTATTTCAAGAAGTTGGAAGGAATATAATGCCACGAAAACGACTCATGAGACACAAAATGACAACAAAGACAGACACAACAACCACTTAGACAAACAAAATGACTATGAAAACACAAAAAAACAACAACACATGACAGAATAGCTCCAAAGACACACAAACTGACAACAAAACGACAGGAGAATACAGAAAACAACAACAAAAATACAGAAAGGGATCCCAAATAAGGCACAAATCTACAACATAAATGCAGAAAATGATGGAAAAATACACAAAATTACAAGAACACAAAAAAATAACAAAAATACTGCAAACTGACAAAACCACAGACAAAGACAAGAAAATGAATGCTCAGATCAGCCATTATTCTAACATAAATGTTGATAATGTGGCCCTCGGCTCAGATACAATCACAATTTTGTGGCCCCCACTGTGATAGAGTAGCCCATCCCTGCTGTACAATGACATGTGATTTCCTCATGAGACTCTATTTACTTTCCACTTGAAGTACATTTTAATTCAGAAACTTCTACTTTCAATGAAATTGGAAGAACTGAAAATGTGTTTGTCAATCCGTCCCTTTAAAGCAGGCATAAGCAACATTTTGCTTAGAAGACTATTCAAAAACATCTATAGAGCATAATGATGGAATGAACGAGTGATAACATACATTTTAAAGATTATCATTTTGTAATAATAAGTGGAAACAAACAGTGTTTAATGCAGTGGTTCCCAACTATTTGATATCAACAAATTATGGCGGCTCCAAAGACGTTTTTTGTCAAATTTGTTTTTCATCATATTTGAGCTCAGATATAGAGTATATATAAATACATATATATATATTTTTACTGCATTTTAGTGTAACTAGATTTATATTCCACAAAGTGAAAGTATAGAAATACAGGTGTTTAAGATTGTGTTTTAATTAAAAGAAAAGAGATAAAAATTAATTGAAATGATTCTAAAATCTATTTGAACTTTTCAGAAATTTCAGCCAACCCCTCATGTGGTCCTGACCCCAAGGTCGAAAAAAAACAAACAAAAAACTGATTTAGTGGCTCTCTCTCTCTCTCTCTAAAGTACCCCCTGTAGTGCCATCACGTACCCCACTTTGAGAACCATTGTTCTAAACATTTCCCAAAAACTTGATCACAAAATGATATAACTTCACATAAAAGATAGCTAATAACTGTTATATTTTGCTTTCTTGCTTACGTACTGCATCAGTTATGCGTGGAGGCACAAACTAGGGCACAATCATGACGAAATTGTTCTTTTTCGCACCCGATTTCTGCTTCCCACTTGAGATCAAACTCGTCCATATTTGGCCCCTGAAATAACATGAATACGACACCCCCTGATCTAGTGATTCAGCAAGGCCAGAGTGGAAACAATAAAGTTACTTATATTTATTTATACATGACATATGACACACATTTATGATTCAGTCGACTTGAGATGTGTAATAGAGTAAAGATAGGATTCTGCATTGGTTGGAAAGTGTTGCTGCTGCTGCTTGTTGTGCCTTGGACTCATTGATGGGGATTTTCCTGTTTATCTGTGTGTGTGTTTGTGAAGTGTGTGTGTGTGTGTGTGTGTGTGTGTGTGTGTTGCTGCAGCAGCAGACGTGTCCAATGAACTGTGATCAAACTGCTCCTTCATCATCTGGAAGGCTTGAGCATCAGCATCAGCAGCAGGATGCCCCAGATTACAGACCACCTCCCAGTTACTGTGGTCCTTGGTTCCTTTCTGTGGCACGTGAGCGACACCTTGTGGTAGAAAAACAGCAACAACACTGAATACCAGTGTTGAGGTCAATTATAATTGTAATTACAATTATGGCATAATTATAATTGTAATTTTTTTTTAATTTAATTTTTTTATTATAATTAAATATAATAGTAATTGATAATTGACTTTGTAATTGTCATTAAATTTCAACAAAAATGGTCAATTATATATAATTCAAGGCAAAATTATATATAAAATTACATTAAAATATTAATCAATTCATAAAATAATTACAAATTAAAATTAAACATTTAAAAATTAGAATTAATTAATATATTAAAATTATATATAATTTAACGCAAAATTAAAATTACACACATGTAGTAAAATATGTTTCGTATCAAGCTTTCCCACATTTTACCATTCAAATAATTGAAATCTAGGGGTACACTGACCACAAAAATAAATAAATAAATAAATAAATGACACCCACACCAAAAATATTAAAAATTATATTTTAATTGATTAGGAAATCTAACAAGGTAACTAATTATTAGATATGAAAAAATAGTGATAGATATTTGTTTTTAGTGTATTTTACAGCTGATTGCCCGTTAGCATAAGATATGCTAACACAAGAGGAAGGTTAACTTTTATGAAGTTATTTATTTCAGTGTCAGTAATTGTGATTAATTGTAATTGACTTTAAGAGGATAAAAAAATAATAATTTTAATTTAATCTTAAGTGGGAAAATGCTGGTCACTGTAATCGTTACTGAATTGTAATTGAAAGAGTAATTGTAATTGAACCCAACCCTGCTGAAGACACACACACGTCCTTTCAAAATGCTTGTGTCAGTTTGTATCATGTACGTTTGTAACAATTGGTACAAAATAGTCACAAGAAGATTCAGATTTAAACATTTATTAAGTTATTTGATCTTGTTGCACGACTTCTGTATTTTTTCACTTGAAACAGCTTCAACAACATAAACGTGACTAATTTAGATCTACTTATATAGAACATTTTATACGACAAAAATGAACTCAATGTGCTTCATGAAGATTCCAGCAAGTTCATTGTGTCTTTTTTTTTTTTTTTTAAATATGTTAATAATCATTTCTTTCTTTCCAGGAAGAACACATGAAAGTGATCAGTAGATGCCTCTGAGGAAGACTGACTATGCTAAAAGGTCAGGTTTGGCAAAATAAAAGGTGGGCTTTTGTTTTGATTTTGAAGAGGATACTGGTGTTGTAAAGGTCGATGGAATAAAAAGTCCAAGGTTGGTTTAGTTAAACAAAATGACATTAAAAAGATTACTTGCGATGAATTTAATCAAAATGTATCAGTTGATGATGTTCCTGCTAGCTTTATCTCAAATGCATGTGTGGGACTGCATGCTAATGCTGTGTGTCAACATGAGTCTGCTGCTGCAGTGCAGCAAACAGAACAGGAAGTCACTACGGATAATCATTGGGGTCATTTTGCAATAACTCTTTCTTCCCGCAGAAAAGCACAGAACACTATCAGGACCTAACGGACACTAAAGAGACTATAGGGTAAAGTTACAGCAAGGTCACTTCTGTTTAAATCACACAAATGGCTGCAACATTAACGCTGCACTAAACCTAAAAACTGAGAGTTGATAAATCACTTTTATTGGTCACAAATAACATTTACTGCTATAATATAATGTTGCACTGCCAAGTTTAGAGCAGAAATCACTCGAGGATACGTTTTTAAAAAGATCGTCACAGTATATTGTGGTGGTATTGTACAACTTTTGGGTAATTTTATCCCATTCTTCTCTCGGTTTAATTGATTTCCAACCGACAGCAATCAATAATCCCGATGGATTATGGATTAAAAGTTGCAGCGGCTGATTGGAACGTGTCCACAGAGGGCAGATGGACAGTGAATGGAGATGAGAGGCGCGTCAGTGTTTCATCAAGTCCCGATCGATAGCAGCATGTGGTGTTAATCTAGTGAGTGGCCCTCTGGCAGAAATAAAGTGACTCAGCGGCTGAACAGCACAGCACCAAAATCCATTATCAAAGAGGTCCAGCTCAGCACTTTACATCCCAAAGAGTGACTGTGTGTTGTTTTTTCTTTTTTTAGACAAGTAGTTGGTGTTTAATGCAACTTAAGAGAGACTTTGGATTGAGTGGTTTTCACTTTTAAGAACCAAACGACATCTCATATGGGCTTTTTTTTATTATTATTATTATTATTAATAACATACTTGCGTTCTTTTTTTGTGTGCAGAGCTGAACATTATTTTCCCAACCACTACCATGATTAAAGTCATCACTAAAGATGAAGGTTTTCTTTGACATACTGTATGTAACAGTAACAATGAAAGTCACCTTTTGGCAAATGCTGCTGCTCATACTCACACAAAATACAACAAAACTCCTTGTTCAGTTGTACATGCATTGGCACAGTCACATTTTTATTTTCACCTGCGAGGTGGAAAGAAGTCCATGTTGCATTAAAAAAAAAAAAGCAATGTTTTGAAATGTCAGTCTGCTCTACAGGTGCCACATATGGCATTCTACGTGTGATTAAAAACTGCTTTTAGCAAAGTAAAACATAATCGAAGCAACTCTCGATGAGTTTCCTGTTCAGTTTGCATTATTTTATACACATTGTGTTTGATTGATTGTATGGCAAGGGGTCAGACCACGTGTCAAACTCATGGCCCGGGGACCAAATCCAGCCCTTTACAGCATCAAATTCGGCCTGCTTGATAAAGTAAAAATGATATAAAAAAAACATGAAACACTCGTAAATGACCAACTAATTCAGTTGTAAATACTGTAAGTCAACCACTCCAAACACAAAAACCTCATTAAAATATTTGCAGAGCTCAGTTTTGCAGTTCTTACTTCACGTGAAGGCAGTCATTTTTTATCTCAAATTGTTAAAAGAACTATGTGGGAAATTTTCCTGCATAGATCCTGCAGAAACAGGTATACGCATACATTATCATCTACAGTATATGTAGAAGTACAAACCAGGGCACATCAATGATGAATTTGCACTTTTTCCTACTTAAGCTCAAATTTCTCCATATTTGACCCCTGAACTAAAAGAACTTTGACACCCCTGGGTTAGACCTTCATAAGTCTACGAGCAAAAACACTAAAAACAAAGTCAACCAATGATAGGAAACTTTTTTTTTTTTCTTCTTCATGTAACTGAAGCGTTAAGGATTCTTCTCATCAATGGTTACAAATTGTATAAACTGTGTTAAACTGGGATAAAGACACTCGGATCCCACCAGTTTCTTCTCATCACACACAAAAAAACCCAACATAGATGAAGTTCTTATAAAAAAGAAGAAAAGGTTGTTATTCTGCTCAGTATCGCGTTGGATTTCAAGTGTAACTGAAGCTTCCGCAGAGGCAACGCACACAATATTTCATTCACTTGTTCATTGACCCGCTTCAGTCCTCCATGTAAGGCCTCACAGAGTCGATACGTTCCCAGCAGCCCAGGCACCATCTCGTCTTAGAAAGGCACGCCATTGCAGCTGCTCTGTTTGTTCTCCTTTGATTCTTTTAGCAGCACTTTTGCATTGATCTCCGTTCCAGAGAAAATGACACTTTGTGACTGTCGATAGCATCCATGTCTACATATTTACACAGGAGTCTCCTTATTTCAGATGGGCCGGATTATACCTCTATTTTTAGTCATAAACAGAGCTATGGTGATGTGTGTGTGTGTGTGTGTGTATTTCCACGCTAAAAGGATCAGTGTTTGTCTATGAGTGCTTGATGGTGTATTTGCCTTTCTGCAGCTGGGAGATGTACAGCTTTGACTTGGTGCCATCCAGACGTTTGAACCACATTTCATCGCTGTTGATGGTGGTGATGATGGCACTGCAACAACACATGCATCCAAAAGTCACCCTTCAGAAACCAGAAGAAATCAAAATAAAGTATTTACATGGGTGTTTTTTTTTTTTTTTTTTTGCAGTTATGCCCATTGATGAAATGCTATTAATACTTAATATTCCCATGTGAAGGATGAGGCACATAGTGTGCAGACATCAAAACAATATCAGCAGAGCTAATAGCATGCAGACTGTCAAACTATGTGTTTGCTTTTAAGAATGACGTAATTATGCAGTGCGTGTGTTAGCAGAGACAGAATCGGGGGGAGGGAGGCAATTTAGGGATGAACTCTGTGGGTGATTAGTTGCACCTTTTTTATTTGTTTATCTGAAGAGGAGTTCAAAATCACTGAACCTAGCTAATCTATATGAACTAAATAAAGCCAGCAGAACCTGCTTCCTGTCTATGTGTAGGGTTTTCTAAACCAGTCGTTCTCAAACCTTTTTTGGCTCACGTACCCCCTTTTTCTGACTGAATCCCTTTGTCCGTCTACCACATTTTGCACAAAATTCTGTGAAAAGACAACTATGAGCATAATGATGGAATGAATGAACATTTTAAAGAATCTCATTATGTAACTAAGTAAATGAAACAGTACTTATTTCCTCTTGAATATATTTATTTCTATAGTTTTTATTATTTACAGAGACTACGACTCGCCCTCATGTTCTAATCAAGATCATTTCTGTCATTTTGTGTATTCGATTGTTTGTCAGTTCTTTTCATTATTCAGTAAATCTTTCTGTTATATTTTGTGTGTTTTGTTGTCATTTAATCGTTTTGTATATTTCTCTGTTATTTTTGTGTATTTTGTAGTGATATTAAGTATTTTTCTCTCATTTAGTGCATCTTTGTTGTTGTTTTGTGTGTTACTGGTCATTTTTTTGGTGTAATTTTGTGGATTGTGTTTGTCTGCTCTTTATTATTCAGTATATTTTTGTCTTATTTTGTGTGTTTTGTGAGTTGCTGGTAATATTTAGTATGATTATCATTTTAAACTAAAAATACACATAAAACCCCATATTTTAATGCTTTCATTTGTGGTGCCATTGCGTACCCCCATTTGAGACGCACTGTTCTAACCCTTACCTTGTCAGCAGACCTGCTACACTGGCCTTTTCATGGTTTTGTAACCAAGAAGACAGTGAGAAGGAAACGTTTCTTTTGACACCAAAAACATCTTATGTGTGCTGCGTTATCTGCTCTTTGGATTGTTCAGATTACTCATTCTAAACAGCCACCTGTCGCCTCTGCTCTGCCACTCGGTGGATGACGCGACAATGATGCCCTGCCTGCCTGTCGCTGATTGTGCTCATCATCCTGACGGCAGTAAACAGTTCAGTAATCTTCTGCTTTGTATTCATATTCATCACTAAAACACAGCTTCTCACGTCGTGTTAAATCCCAAAGATGTAATGCATCTGCTCACACACTACACGTGACGATCTGTGTCGTTACCACAGGCCGACACCCTCCACCCACACACACACACACACACACACACACCTTGTCGGGAACTCGTCCTTCCTGTTGATGCAGATGGCCTGTCCTCTGCAGAACCACAGGTTGTCGTAGAAAAGTCGCCCGTCCTCGGCTCGTGCCATGTGGTGATGTCGGTCCAGCTTGACTGCAGGGGCTGCACAGAGTGTGAGGATTAGCAGAAGTCACAGAAACACGATCGAGAGTTTGAATATTTACTAAAAGAGCTAAGCAACGACGTGGAAAAACTCTTACCGTCCGCCTTCACCCGCTGTGGCCCCAGTGAAGCCACCGCCTGTGAGGAGAATAAAAAAAAACAGACCCCACTTTAAAACGTCGCTCACAGCATGAATGTTTATTCTGCTTCTCAAAGTGATTACCTTTCTAATCGCTGTCCAGTCTTCAAGGATATCCAGATCCTGCAGCATGTAAACAATATAAGGCCGTAATGAAAGATAAGGAAAAAAACTAACAGCGTGCAGAGGAGAAAAACAGTACAAAAACACAAAAATAATGACGCATTAACAGGAAAGGATATCAGACACAACGACCGGCTTCTTCTTCTTGACGGGACAGAACACGTCTTTTTTCTTGCTTTTCCGTGATTGCAATCCGTCGCTCCATAACTCTGAAAATCAGGACATATTAGTAAAAAAGTGTAAAATGCTTTATTACTGTTGAAGTACCCTAAAGCATAGCTGAGATTTCTGTTTTCAAAGTAAAAGTCAGAGGCAGGGAACAAAACACTTTCCAGCAGCTGATTTTAGGTGGCAGGCTGGTTTTTGGAGACCCTCAACTCATGGGTCGGGGACTAAAAGTGGATCTCGGGAAACCTTTTTAGTGAGTCGTGTGTATTTGACAGAGCACAGAAAAGAAAAAAGCTTTTGTTTCCTTAATTTGAAGATACTTTACCATTTAAATGCTTAGAAAACAGGATGTCGAAAGATGTAGGAAAAGGGGTGGGACTAATACGTTTATGCAGTAATATATGCAATTATTGTTTTTTTGTTGTTTTTCTGGAGGGAAACCATCTGCATTACATCTTTATTGCAATATTGTTTCTTGTATTACTGCATTTGCAAATTGTATAAAATAAAACAGTGAATCAAATCACAATGTTTTCCAGCAGTTTTTTTGTAAAGTTTTGATTGAAAAACCTTGATTTAATGTATAAAAGTGTCAAAGTGTCTCCATAGTCTCAATAAATACAGCGAAGTTACATGTTTTCCTTGATTTGGGCCATGTGACACAGTCTCTCCACTCAGTGGTTGTCCGTACCTGATGTAATATCGATACTGTGTCGGTCTTCTTCCAGTCTCCGTATCTTCTCCTCCAGCTCACTCTGCACAGTGTCAAACAGCAGCAACTTCTCACTCTGCAAGACGGAATTAAAAACATGTTAATGTAAACATTGTTTCTTCCTGTGATGTCTGGAAATATCCAGGTTTTAAAGGACTCACACTTTTACACATTGGAAACACTCATGCTCTCACCTCCCAGTGCTGGCACGCAGCCTGGATCTCACATTCATATTTGTTCTTCACCGAATCCAGGCACAGCTCTTTGTAGATTCCTGAAAATCCAAGTCCACAAAGTATAAAAGGTTCCTCAGTATAAATATTTATATTTGGTAATGTACAAGACACAGGCAGAAACAATAACAGTACAATACACCAATAGGTTACTCGAGTTGATGTCTACAAATAAGCACAGTACGTAGTGTTGTAGAGAAAGGGATGGATTGAGGAAGAAAAAAAAAATTGCAATAATCCGTTGCTGTTACTGGCAAATAAAAAGAGATAATAATAATAATAATAGCTTTCCAGGAAGCCACTGCACAGTGTTGATGTGCGTTGTGTGGAACAGAGCAGCAATCCTTGTGACTCTTTTGCCTGGATGAGCTGGTCTAAACAATGCGACTGAGGGTTTCCTCTTTGCGACTCAAGACCAGTCACTTCGAACCCGAAACCATTCGGCTTGTATTTTGAAGGAGGGCGTTTCCGACAGGTGTAGGATCTGCGACCAGTTTAGTGAAACGGTCCATCCTCTAGTGAGTGGATGTCCTGCTTTGGCACGGACTGCTTATTTGAAACTGCATGACAAAGCTTGCGTGTGGCTTTGACGATGAGGTCCATCCACAATATGTTCAGGGCATTATGGAAAATTATCATTTTAAACTGATTTGGAACAGGCCCATATACAGCCTGTGGGTAATCAAAACAAACAAACCTGATCTTGTCCTCTTTGATAAGTCCAATGAAGTCATTTACATTATTGAATTTTCTGTCCCTTTTGACAGCAATGTGATTGGAAAGACTCAGGAAAAACATACCAAGTATGCAGACCTTGCCTACGAAATGTAAAGTAAGAAGTTGTTAGACTCCCCATTATTCTCGGTGCCCTCGGTTTGACCTTCTGTCTTCGGTCAGGAGAGTGCTCTGGTTTTATACCGGAAATCCAGCTCTTCTGACAATCTAGGTCAGTGGCCCCCAACTGGCGGACCGGGGTCCAGGTCCGGACCCCAAGACCTTTTTATCCGGACCTCCAAAATTTTTTGTTTAAAAGTACTGAAATAAAATATATACATTAATTTTTACCGATAGTTATTTTTGAACAGGCGTGCGCGAGGGCAGCTATGTCTGTGTCAGGTCCTTTGCAAGAGCCCGGGTCCGGAGAGATCACAAACTTTGGCTTGTACACACATTACTATGAGATACGTGAACGGATTATGGCATTGTCAAAAATTTGAAAAATGGACTCTGAAAACCGCATCTTTCGAGATGAGTGGACTGAGGCTTATGCTTTCATTTTGCCTTCATCGAGGTCTACAAGGCCCGTGTGTCTTATTTGTTCAGAGTCTGTTGCTCTTGTTAAAAGTGGAAACAACAAGCGGCATTTCGAGACACAAAACTTTCAACGAAAATTACCCGCCAGGATCACCCGCGAGGAAAGGACAGTATGAGCGTGCAACACGGGTGATAGCGCAGTCCCTTACAGCACAGCAACGAGCCTACGAGTGCTCACTTTGAGTACAATGGATTTTGGGCAAACATAAACAGCCTATTACTGACTCCGGAATGGTGAAAGAGTGTATGGAGGCGTTGGCAGACATGCTGTTTGAGGGTAAAGAAGGACAGCAGCTAAAACAAAAGGTTCGACAGATTCCCTTATCATCCACAACAACAACTAGAAGAGCTGAGCTACTGTCGGAGGATGTGCAGTCCCAGCTTGACAGCGCCATCCAAAGTGCCCCGTGCAATTAAAGATTTCCTTGCACAACAAAAGAGTCACAAGGCTCAGATGTTTTGGCACTTTTTAGAAGAGGAAAGTAACATGGACACACTGGCCTTTCTGGTTGACATCACAGGGCACTTAAATGACCTCAATCTGAAGACAATTCTGTGTGTGACTTGGTGGCTGCTGTCCAGTCTTTTCAGAGGAAACTGGACATTTTGAAAATGGATCTTGAGAAGGACTGTACACATTTTCCTTCACTGAAGGAGATACAGGAAAGCAATGTCACTGCTCATTCTGACTTTATCCAAAACTTTAGGGCTCGTTTTGATGGCTTTACATTGGGAGATCAGCTGATGCTCTTTGTAAGGAGTCAATTTTTTGTTAAGAATGTTATCTCTTTCTCAAAGGAGGCAATACATGTGTACAAATGATCTAATGCACAGGCCCTTCAAATGGAGCTATTAGATTTACAGGCTGATGTAGTGTTAAGAGAGCAATGTGAATCCTCTGACCCAGTCACATTTTGGCTGCAGACTGTGCCAAAGGCAAAGTTTCCTGTACTTAACAAAGTGGCGGTGTACACATTAACAATGTTTGGCTCTACCTATAGCTGTGAGTCAGCCTTCTCTACGCTAAACATCATTAAGAATAAGTACCGCTCACAACTGACCAATGACCATGTGCATGCATGTCAGAGAATTGCTTTGACTCCATTCCTACCCAGATTTAAGAGATTGGCTGCCAGTGTCCTTACACATTTCTCGTACTGAGCAAAGTTCAAAAACTTGCTTGTTTACAAAAATGTTTACTTATTTTTTTATTGCACTAATAGAAGTATTGTTTTACATTTTTATATATAATGCATTATGAGGTGCAACATTTGTTTCCTATTTGCACCTTTGAAATGCAATGTTGGCAAGTTTATGTGCATTAGCAGCTGTTCACAACACTGAATGTATTTTTTTCTGAGTGGTTATGAAGGTAATTCATTTGCACCTAATGTATTAAGACATTCAGTATTTATTTTTATGCTTCCTGTTGCTGTTATTGATGTTGAAAGGTTTGATTTGTACTAAAATGAAATAATATACTTGAATGACTTTCAACAAAATCAGTTGAATAAATTCAAAGATAAAAATAGTTTTATTGTCAACTTGTTGACACGGTTACAATTTAATAAAAAGGACAGAAAACTGAATTTTTACTGGGTGTTTTTGGATGTCCGGACCCTGATCGGGTTAGTGGACCTCTTGCCAATTTAGTTGGGGACCCCTGATCTAGGTAATGCTGACTGTTCTTGGAGGGTTTGACTTGAGTCCCATTGGCTGTCTGGGCTGTGTGTAGCAAAGAGAAGGGCCCTGAGCTGATGATGAGCCTTCACAGGCCTGATGTGCCAGGATAACCCAAACCCTTGTTGCTGCATTTTTATCTTATTCTGTACATAATATTAATAATAGATTTAAAGAGGTGAATTAAAGGGGACATAATGATCATCACGTCACTGGAGTGATGGAGTGACCATAAAGCACCACTATGTTCAAGCGACTCATCACGGCTGATTGAAGTCACTATGGTCGCATTTGGTGTGAACGCACCTTCACTCCTTCGCTAGCGAGACAAACAACTGGAATGTGGTTCTCCTGTGCTTTTCTGCTCCGTAGGGTGAGATCAAGTCCCATGACAAGAAACAAACATGTTGAATCTCTAAACAGTTCATAAATTATTGTTTTTATCTAAATAAATAAAAAAGGAAAAAAAAAACTAGTAGAAAAATGTTGACTATATCAACTAGCTATCCCAGCACGCAAATAAATAGAGGGGGGGCTGGCCAGCACGCAACCGAGACCCCAGGCCTCCTCTTCACCCTCCCCCTTTTTCATTAACCCTCCAACTTTCAAATCACTCATCAAAACTCACCTTTGTAAACCAGCTTTTAACTTATGATTGTTGTGTATTTTCTGTATTTACCTTTGTTCTTTTTTGACTTGTGTGTAAATATTTTAACAACTGTTAAGGGTCTTTGAGTTTTTTTAAAAAGCCCTTGTAGATAAACATGTATTATTAATATTTGTTCATCTATTTAAAGAAAAACAGTGTATTTCACTCACCGGCTACTTTTGTCCTGATCTGCATGTTTTCCTGCAGATTGGCCAAAGGTTCCAGGTACTCCTGAGCACAGCCTGCCATCACCTCCTGCAGCTTGATGTCTACCTGGCTCAGACGCTCCTTATACAGCCTGGATGGCAGAGAAAAAAACCAAGGGGGATTTCTATCTATAGTGGATTTTTAAAAAGCAGCATGGAGCTGTGCAATAATCTCACATGTATGCTGTGAAAACGACTGCAAACATCAGATATATTGTCAAAAGTGCAACTTTATTGCTGTGATTGTCCTTAAGAGTTCAAATGGATAGAACAATCCCAAAATACAAAGTAAATGAGGCTCTGTCATTTAACAATTTCAAGCTTTAACCCAGGTTTAAGCAAAAGTGCAACAGCAACTTCACAGTAGCTTAAATTTACTGATTAAGAAATCAGATTACATATTTTAAAACATATAACATTACAATTAAAAAAATAATAAACTCTTCCCTTAGCATCTCAGCATAGTGCGAGTAAAAAATTAAATATGCCTGTGGCACCCATATAGCCTACTCAAATGGTAAACAAATGTAAACAAAGAGGGGATTGGCTCACAATACGCTACGGTAACCCACAAGGACGGAATGTGAAAAAGGCAGAAAAAACTGTGGTGGGGAAAAAAATAATAAAAAATGTTATATATATATATATTTTTTTAATTATGTATTTTATTAACTCATATTTGCAAAACAAAAATCGTTTTGATCTACAAATCTGATAAATTGGTTGAATCAATTTTTTGTCCCAGCCCGAGGTTCAAGTCCTGGTTTTGCAGTATTTGTGTGGTCGAAGTGTCTATTGATACAGAAACGTATCAATAGTCTCCAAGACTATGGGCACGTTTTCCAGACTTTTTCTACACAAGCGTAATTTGCCTGAGTTTTTTGTAAGCGCTGCACTCAAGGATCCTTCCTTCCGCTAATGTGGGTTCGAATCCCACTTTTCTCATTTTTTAATTTTTCATTTGAACATATTTAACACAGCAAATTCCACCTTTAAGAATACATATACGAAAAAATTTAAATGTTAGGGTATTTCCTGGGTTAGGGATAAAATAAAAGGGTTAGCTAAAAATAAATATGAGCTAAAATAAAACTGACGGAACTTTAAGTCACGTGGTGCACCTATCACGTCACCTAAACTGGCCAATGAGGGGCGCTGCGTATGCATAGACTGATACGTTTCCGTATCAATAGTCACGGCTTTGTGTGTTTGACTTTGGATTATCTCAGTGTGTTTATCTTTTAAAACAAGTGTAATCTCAGATCAACTGCAGTATTTTACCAAACTGAATAAGAGGAAGATGGGTGTACTCAACTCTTACACTTGAGATACACTTACTGCTCTTTCAGGTCTGTGAACTGTTTCTCCAGAGTGGTCATCTCATCCAAACACTCCATCCTCCTCCTCTCACAGTCTTCATCATCCATCTCTGTGCGGGACATGATGAGAAGGGAGTTTAGCAGCCACCTACTAGTCATCTGCAGTCATTCTGAGCCCGCCATGCAGTCCACCCACACCCAGGTCAGCCTGTCAGCTGTTCATCACCATAAATCACACATTCTGTTCGCTCAAAGCTGTCACACAGTACACGACATGCAGAGTGTTGGTATGAGGGCCTGTTTTACTACCAGAGCTGTCTCCATCTTCAGACACAGACAGGCTGACTGTGTCCTCCTCGTCTGAGCTGCTGCCGTCCTGCTCGGCAAAGTCCACCTCCATGTCTTCATGGTGGCTTTCTTTCTTCTCCCGCGAATGGACCGGCATGGCGACCGTCGTTTAAAGCGCAGTTCGCAGAATGGCAGCGCTGTTGTTCACTATTTCAACCCGAGAAGCAGAGAAAAGCTGCTCAGACAGCTAACCGGTTAGCTGTCCCGCCTACCAGCTGGACGCACGAACGTGGCCACAGCGGACCAATCAGAGGACGCTTTACTAAGCTGGTCCAATCAGATTAGGATGTAGTGCGGGGTAAAAGTTTGTAGGGATTTGTAGTTTTTACTCGTTTTTTCTTTTAGCTCCAATGTCATTGAACACTGAAGTCACCGGGCCGTAAACAACATAACACGTTATAAATAAATAAATACTGGTGAAATGCAACATTTAAAACGAGTAGATATTAGAAAATTAACTATTGAAAATGAATTTACGGACAAATAAATAAAAAATGCTTATCAATCTATATTATTATTAAAAAAAAAATAAAAAAAAGTAGATTAGTAGATTTTAGTTTAGGAGCCAAATACAGACCAGTTTGTTCTCAAGTGGGCCTCATATTTTTGGCAGAAAAAGAGCAATTTCAACATTATTGTGCCTTACTTTGCACTTCCAGGTATAAATTACATATGATGTATATAATAGATCGACAATATCCAAGCATTAATTGACCTTAAATTTATATTAACGTACATTTCCTTGATATTACAAAGAATTGTTATTTATTTTAGTAGAATAATTTGAGGAAATTTGCAGGATTTTAAACAAATTTAGTTTTTTCATCAATTAGAGATTTAAAAAATTACTGACATCTTCATGTGATACAAGCAAGGGAAATTTGTACAAATTTGTATCTATGTGTATTTGGAGGGGCTGAGATATCTACAACTGAGTTATTTTGTAAATTACAGACTGATACATGTTTTTTAACATAATTTTTAATTTCTCCTGCGTGAAAAGCAAACTTTTTTTTTTTTTTTCACTTTCTCAGTGTGATCATAATCATAACAGATTAATCTCTAAACACGTCCCACAGAAAGAACATAAACACAACATTTGTCCTTAATTTATTTCATTTTATTTTCCTCAGGATCATAAAAAGTGACATAAATGTAACCTTTCTTTGAACTACTTCATAGTTAGTGCAACATATTTACAGCATGAGCAACACTACAATTTTCTACAATGCAATTATTTGTGTATAAAAGGCATCATGTTTTCTTATCTATACTGATATATTCACAAAATCCTAGTCTTCCATTCAAGACAGTTTATTGACTGATGGTAATCCACTAAATGCATTGACTAGGAAAGGAAATTATTTATGGATTAAAGGTTAGGTTTATTGTATGAATGAGATATTTACAATCCTACTTGGATGATAACTAAGGGAACACATATATCTACAATTTCATTTTTATCCAAACAGTGAAGGCTTGCTGGGATTAACTTTCTCCAAAGTTTCCAGCTTCCATAGATTTACTTCAGTAATTGGGGCCATTACCATCTTGCCAGATGATGGTTTAAAATAGATCAAGTGCAATTTAATAAACATGTAGCAGAGATGAGAAGTTGTGCATTGTGGGGAGCACAGTTTGCAATACCCAAAGTGACCAGCAGGTGGCATCAAACCACCATTGGTGCCCCTAGCTTTGCCAGTCTGCAGTATTGTGATTAAATGTCACTAAAAGCTGCAGGTATTACTTAACCATTTACAAATTGACTGTGGGAGAGATTTTGTAGAACAAGGCTAAGGTCTTTCCTGTTGATTAATATACAAAATGTATACATAAGAAGATACAGAAATGATCATACATTAGGTTTTACAGGCTCTGCACATAAAGGGCATTTTTCTGCTATCTGCTGTTCATTCCTGAGCCTTCGTTTTTCTTTGTAATGATACTCATACTGTAACATTGTGTCCTTAGGTGCATATGCCGTAGCAGTTGCTTTTACATGTTTGCTTGTAATGTGTGGAATGTTCTGTAATTTTTACAATCACTTGCAGTCCAGGTTTGGCACGCACCCTGTACGTTTGACATCTCTAAATCAAGTTATTAATATAATAAATAAGAATATAGTCAAACATATTCTGCTTGTGGCAAAAGAAAGCATTGATTATGCAGATAAGACACAGGTTTGTTATCCAGCACAAGCAGAACTGAACCCTCCATGACCATTTTTAGACAAACGTGATGATTCAACTGTTTTTTAGTTTTTTTTTTTTTTTTTTAGAGAAATTTAAATTCATGCACTGGTTCATTTTAGATTTTATTTGAAGAGAAAAACACTTTTAAAGTAAAACATTAGTCTTTTTTTTTCATTCAAATGCTGCAAAATGATATAAAAAAAAAAAGCATCCACTTGTAGTGCTATCCACAATTTGTCATTGCAATGATTAGAATTTAAAAAAAGGACAGGTCTCATGGTTTGGACTGGAAAACCAATTCTGATTCAAATGTTTCCAATATTGATTGTAAGATTATCAAATGTGACTTTGATAATCTTACATTATTTCATGTGGAATTCATTGTTGTAGTAGTAAAGGCCTCAAACATCTGTGATCCCATTAGGATCATTACTTTCCATCTGATGCCTGAGTCATCATAGGTGAGTCGCTGCATGAACCCTCCTATTATCCTTGGGGTCAATTTGACCCCATTCAATGTTTATTATTAAAAAAATAATAGTTGACCCTTTTATGCTTTCTATTTCATGACTTTTCCTAATTTGATGTGTACATTGATTAAGCATAACATTACGTCAAGTAGAATAACCCCAAATATGTTACAATAAAAGGAGCTAAAAACATGTTTATAAGAATAAAGGGGGGGTCAACATCATCATTCAATAAGGTTCATTCTGTGAGAGTTATGAATGTGCACTTCTAGGGAGCGTCAGAGGTTTCATTATCAAGGGGCTATTCATGTATTCAGCAAATAAACAAAAGTGCCAAAAACTTGATCAATAATATTCTGAAAATTATTTTCTGTAAGCAAATATCCCTGGGGTCAGATTGACCCCAAGGGTAAAATATGTTAGTAATATTTGAGGACAGTAGGAGGGTTAAAGCAGTTTGGGCTCCTCCTCTGAAAGCTGGAGTCTCCCAATGTGCAGATACTCCTTTTTGAGATCGAGCACATCTTTGACAAACATCTGGACAGCACGTCTGTTAAAAGCTTCCGTCAGACGGTTCCTGATGAACTCTGCGTACATGTCCTCTACCATCTCTATCCAGCACTGCTGAAATACTTGTCGGAGTCGATCCTCGAGGGCGTCACTCACTCCTAAGCTGAAGGTGTGTTCACAGACGAACATCTGTCCCCTTTTAAAGTATTCCTCCAAAGTCATCTCAGCGAGCCCTGACAGCAGAGCCTCTGCAGCCTGGATGACAGACTTTATTTCCTCACACAACACAGTTCTATCATCCTCAGCTCTGCCTTCTGAAACGCTGTGCATGTTTTTAAAGTAACCCTTTCGGTCTTGCTTCTGCACAGTCGTCGTCAAAGGGAACTTGTTGACGTCCTTAGACATAAGCAGATCTTTGGTGACGCTAAACACATTTTCACACACAGGACTGAGGTCATTTCCAGATGCGTTCATGTAGCTCTCATAGTCCACACTCTGGTTGATGCACTCCACCTGTCGGTAGGTGATGTCTTTGAAGACATTTTCTTTTTTTCCCTTAAAGCCCCAGCTTCGGACAAAGGCGATATGAGTCTTGACCCGGTGCACATTCCACCATTCCTCTGCTTTATGGATCAGCCTCAGCATGCATGGCTCGTCTTTCCTGGCCAAGCATGGACTGTTCATGCTAAACACGTACACGTTCCAATCCTCACAGGCTGAAGACTCTGACTCTATCAGGTCCTGTGTTTGCCTGATGACGACGTCCTCACTGTGCTTCTTACTGTTGTAGTTTGGATAGTAAAGCCCATACATGATGACTTCGTCCTGCTTCTCCAGCACAGCCCATGAATGCTGTTTGTCCTCTGGGCCGAACTCACTGGTGATGTCAAGGTGGAAACCCAAGAACTTCTTAGTCACTACGTCACTGAGTAAAACGTTACTGATGGCTTGTTTTGAGCGGATGTGCTCGAGAACTTTTTTCACAGAGAGGTGTGTGTCAGTCCAGGGTGAGAGCCGCTCAGAGAGGTCCCCGTCAACGGGGTTACATTCCCTGCAGGCGAGAGCAAAACAAGACCTGTTGAAGAAACATGTCTTTGATTCATAAACCAACTCAGCCATTTCATGAAATGAGACAATATTTGAATAAAAATCTATAATGGTTTGATTAAACAAATAAAACCCAAATTTACCCAGTTAAACCAGTGGTTCTCAACCTTTTCAGCCCGCAACCCCCAAAATAAAGGTGCCAGAGACCGTGGACCCCCATTTTACCTGAAGATGGTTGAACACACCTATAAGGCCATCTATAAGGGAGAATAAATGGGAGAGATTTTTGGGGTCCATCCATAAAGTCAGCAAAATGATGGTTTATTGTTCTATGAATCTATGATTACCACATTTATTTATTTTTCTGAATAATATCCAATGTTGGAAGTTTATTATCATTTTTACCATAGTATATAGTCATCTTAAAGATGTAAATCCTTGTTTTAATCAAAAAAAATCAGAAAAAGTAATGGCTTAAAGTATCAATACTGGAACAATTAGTTTAAAATGGCAAATAATGGGCATGACAAACCGTGAATGTGGATAAATTGACAAACATAAGCATGAAATATGGTGAAAAGTTGTGAAAAGTGCTGAAAATTTCTTGAAAGTGGAAACATTTGCAGAAAAGTTATTGAAATTTAATGAAGAAGTGGCAGAAATGGGAGTAATGTTCCAAAAATACATTAAAAAAGCAAATATATGGCAAGAAAAAGTGATAAAAAAAGGGTAAAAATAAGCAAAGATGGACTTCAGTTGTTCAGAAAATATTGTTAGAATTTTGAAGGCATCTGGTGACCCCCTCACGGTGTCTCACGACCCCTGGGGTCCTGATCCCAAGGTTGAGAACCCCTGAGCTAAACACTGGTTTTTTCATCAGGTGGCTTAGATTAGATCAGAGAGGTAATGAAACCAGAAGTCACAGAAATAGAACTTGAGCTGAGGAACTCAAAAGGATCAACAATAATCAAAAAAGAGACTGAGTTGATTAAAATGGCCAACATTTTTCATAAGAGAAAAACTTTTAGACCCAACCGATGTTGTGTTTTGTCTTTCCGATACCAGATTATCTTATTTAGTGTATTTGACACAACCTTGACAATAAACTAGACCTTGTTTGGTTTTTCTATAGCTTCCACCTGAGGGTGTGTCAGGGGTTGAAAAAATGACTGACATGAATTCCTTAACTGTTTAGTGCCCACGGGGGTTTTTCACAGGTGGTTTTTGGCCGTTTTTCTGACTCTTTTGGCCTGTAAGAAGTCATTCTCTGAGTCATTTCCATACCCTCATATACAGACACACATTGCTCCAAATCGTTCTCCGTTAGTACTCACTCTGCAGCTCTGATTGACGTGCGATATGGAAATCTGTCCCTCAGACTTCTCAGGTCACTGAAGCCCCTCTTAGTGCGTGGAGAGGTTGGTTCCTCATGTCCATCCCACAAAGGCCGCTTACGCTTCTGACTGAACCTGGATAGATAAAGTGCTCAGGACTGCTTGGTAGGACATCATCTTTACATTGATGTGGTGGTTACTCACATGGTAAAGTCCAAGTGGTGGCTTCTTCTTCAGTTGCTGAGGAGAAACTGAAACCCTCATAAACTTAACTGTAGGTTTGGGTTTCTTTGCTCCTCCTCTCTTTACCTTTTTCACCTTACCTGCTCAGTACTGACTTGACATCAAGCATTTTGTTTTCAGCTGTCACGTGAGGCATCTTCAGTAAAACCTTGTGTAAGCCAGGAGATTATAGGGTGGAGACTTTTAATGTTTTACTTGGAAGAGTGTGACACCTCATACCGCTGTGTAGTAAATAACCCCAGTGAAGATTTTGAAACATGAAGAAATAGAGGTGTTGTTATCACATATGCATTCCTATGGTTCATTGCAACTGTTGGCTGTACTTCACAGGTGTAAGCCTTCGAGGAAAATGAAACTTATTTTGAAAGTTCCCACGTGTGAGAAAGAAGGTCAATCTGGATGGCCGGAGGAAAACCAACTGGAAAACAGGGTAAAACAAACAAACTCCACCCTGTATTTCCTATATTAATGTGTTTATTTGTATATAAAAAAAAAAAAAACAAACAGAAAAACAACGAGGATTCAACGTGCAGTCCGCAACTCTCAGATCCCTCTCTCCCCCTCCCTCCCCGCTGCTCTCTTGCCCTGCCTCCAAACTTTCCAAAGTCCCTCCCTCAGAGGAGCTAACAGGCTAACGTTAGCACAACAGCAACATCACAGTAATATAACATGCTCTGTTAAAAGCAAATTACTGCAGCGCTTCTCTCTCTCTCTCTCTCTCTCTCTCAATGTACACACACCTCAGCAGCAGCAGCAGCAACAACACAGTGTCACTTACAGCAGCCCACGTGGAGGCTGCTGCGTGCACATAAACAACACATGCACCACAGAGTTCTAGTGTAACAATTACAAATCAAACATAATGTAAATCAAACAGCAGTAATTACCTTTCAAGCAGAAAAGTCACCAATTCCATCTTCTAAACAGATGGCGTGCTAGCTCCAGGAAAAGGGCGGGGACTGTGAGCAACAGCTGTCAGACAGCCCATCCAGCACAATCCTGGTTCTGATTGGTTCTTTTTGGTCGGTCGCGGTGCATTCTGGCAATCTGTCAAAGGCTGCAGGAGCAGCAGGGGGGATTCAATGAGTCTGTTTTTTTTTACACAAACTACTAGTTTGATGTAAAGCTGTTCTTACATAGTGACAGCTTTAGCAAATATGACAAAAAGTCACTTTTATAAGAGTTGCAGACTGCACCTTTAAGAACATAAAAAAATGGACAAGACAAATGTTACATGGTTAAAAAGGAGAAGCTAGAAAGAATAAAACAAAACAAACTTAACTACATTTAATCATCAAGTCGATAAAAATTGTAGATCAGAAGTAGATTTTACCTAAACTCATCTAAAGGACTTGCTTGAATTGAAATACATGGACAAATCCTGATTGCAGTGATGAGATATTAGACAAGATGCACTAAATCTGTTGTAATTTAATTCATTTATACGACAGTATCTGACTGAAAGTGTTTATGGGTAAACGCTGAGTAAACCACCCTGTGCAGAACCTGCTCTTTATTTCATTAGTGGCAATAAAAAAGAAAGAAAAAACCCACACATGAAAAGCAAATGAGATAGAAAAACGACACATTACATTTGATAATTTGCTCACAAAGTATATCTAATAGTGCATTTTATGTTTTTTCAATGTTAGGTGATTAGCTCTGGTAGGTAAAGCTGCAAAAAGAATGTCAGCTGTAGATTTTTAGCTTATATGTGGAGACTTGCTCCAAACAGATATGTTGGTCAACATGTTTGACTGGCTCTGAGAACTCATAAGTGTCAACTGAAGTATTAGGCCACAGGTGCTATGTTCATTTACACTTTTCGTTTCATATATATATATATATATATATATATATATATATATATATATATATAGGAAAAAAATGGTTAGATGACAGATTTGTAGGTTGGCAGAAAGCCAGTGAAGGTGAGCGAGAGAAAAGGAAATAAATCTTTGAGTTAACATTGTCAAGCACATGTTACCAGAAATCCACAATCTTACATGTTTCACTTTAACTTTCAAACATACAGTATACGTTCACCACTTATATTGCTCAATGCTAGAGAATTATTTCTTCCAGAAGTGCAATACATTGCTGTACCCACTCGGACCTGAACTTTTATCAACTTAGTTAAGCTGCCAGCATTGAATAACAACTCTGTCCCTTGTCAATCATAATTCTTATTAAATAGAACATAATGCAACGATATGAGGCACACCCATATATAGCCTGAGAGCAGAAGCTGTTTTAAATCCCTCTTTATGATGAGTGACAAGTTAAAATGATATGTTCGTCACGCTTCTAATGAAAATGTGAAGCTAACCACAATTATATGAGTTGTGTGTAAGTTGTATAAGTAATATCAGCTTCTGTATTTTGGTGAATTCCTGTTTATTCATCCTTCTCTCGGTTGTAATTTGGTTTGTTGGTTTATTAAAAAAACTTTTGTTTGTTTATTCCATTGATTTCTGCCAGGTTGTCAGTTGGCTTTGAGTTGTGATTTATATGTTTTTATGACTTGGAATTTTCTTTTGTACATTTCCTGTTCCAGTTAATTCCCCACAGCTGTATCGAATTTGTAAATTGTTTTTGTTGACAGGTTTCAGTTTGCTTTCAACACTTTTATTCCTTGTCTTTAACTCTGTTGGCCAGGGTCCCTGTGAGTGTGTGTGTGTGTGTGTTTAATAAGTTAGTTAACATTTACTGAAGTGTTGCCATGTCTTTACTTTTCACAATGTGTGCTCACTGTCATAATGTTTGATTATTGTGTACATTTCCAGTCCTTTTCCCTTCAATCTCCCTAAACCTCTTTGGTTTTGGGGTTTGGAGTTTTATTCTTTGATTGTTTTTTTTTCCCATATTTTTTCCAGATGGATAGTTTATTTATATTTTATTCATACTTTGGGAATGTTTTTTTCACTACAACAGCAGTCTAACAGTTTATTATTATTGTTTAGTTATTATTCATTTATTATCAAAGACACCATGTCACTGTAAAATATAGGGGTGAGTATTGGCAAGGATGTTACAATACGATACGTATCACGATACTTGGGTGACGATACGATATTATCACAATATATTGCAATATTCTACCCAGTTAATATCAAAATTAAACTTAGAGATTCAAAAATCAAGTTGCTGTATATGTTCATCAGAATATATTGATCATTCAGAGGACAAATTGAGTCAAAACTATATATATCAAAACATCCTATTTATTATTGTTATTACTAGTCCAGTGCCCGTCGGAAATATGTATTCATATAGTGGGAGGAGCTTAAGTAGAGTTGTAAATTATGGTCAAATGAGAATGTGTTTGAAGGTTGGATGTACAAAGAGGTGTACATACGCTGTACTCTAGTGTTATAAAGGGGTTTATTTGCGGGTGCAAAATAAAACAGCGTGTGCAATTTCCCTGGTACATGCGCATGATAAATTGATATATTTTACTAGTAAAATATATACAGTATATATATATATATATATATATAAAGAAATTATCCTTTGAAAAAAGAAAATAATACATCAGAAAATAATTTAAAAGAGACCCTAAAAGATTGGCATTTACATAATAAACACACTTTAACAGTAGTGAAGGTTGTGACACTGCAGTTATTTCCACACCCACATTACATCATCACTGATTTGTTGTAAGTCTAAAGGCTGTGGGCAGGTGGAGTTCTCATATCATTCCTAAATGACAGTGGAGCTGCAACAGTCTGTCTCTGACAAGGAGCTTCTCTGTCCCTGCAGAAGGTTCTACAACACGCAGTGATTGATTATTTTCTGTTCATACAGAAAGATTCACAATGTGTTTCTTAAAATATATACAAATATTTATAAAGGGGTACTTATATATAATATGGGTGTGAACATAATTTAATAACAGGGCTAAGACACGCTAACAGTGGTTCCCAACCTTTTTTCGGGGCGTAACCCCATTTTTGTAAACACACAATGCGCAAAGTGACAATATGTGCCAGCTCAGATATTTTTAGACCTCATTTTATTTTAACTAGATTTATGTTTGAGAATCTTAAAGTATAGAATACAGTCATTGTGTGTGTTTTCATTAAAAAAATGAATGATAAATATCTAAAATCTCTCTATTTCTGTGTTATTAAGTATATATATATTTATATAATTTTTATCAGTAATTTATTTTATTTTATTAATACCAGATGTTTCAGGCGACCCCATTTTATTTCCAGGCGACCTCACATGGGGTCACGACCGCAAGGTTGAAAAACCTTGCACTAACACTATAAAAAAAAACAAAAAAAAAAACATGTTGGTAACCACTGCTTTATTAGGCTGAATTGATAAGAAAGAAAAAAATACCATAAATGATTGCTCTACCACACCAATAATCAGAATCATTGATAAGTTTAAGTTATTTCCCCCTTAAATAAGTAAATAAAACTTGTATTGTAGCATCTGACATCCAGACGTCACGACACGCAGTAAACGCGTAACAACATCACCTTGGAGTGTTTTGATAAGCCAGGTAGGGTTTTCCTTTCTGACCAATCAGAAGCCGCGGTTCTCTGCTTGCCAGGTGAGGCGGGCCATCACACGAGGCGCTCTGGCTGTTCATTGGTCTAAACGCTCTAAGCTGATGACGTGCCAGCCAATCGGAGGCGTCAGCCGATCTGACGAAGCGTTCTTGACTGAAAAGCGGAAAAGCGGCGACATCTGTGATGGAGCATCAGTCTGTGGACACGGAGGTGATCGCCTGAACGCAGCATGGATGTCCTAAAGTCATTGGGCCACCCGGAGGAGATACTCAACCTGTTTAGGTTTAAGATGGGGGGATGTAGCACCGTCATGCCAAAGTTGGATTACGTAAGTAAACACTGTCAATCATGTACATATCCACATGAGGATGGTGTGATGGGCACACAATGTCCAGCTGATTCAATCTGTCCTAACTGTTGGTGTGATCATGCATTTCTTTCTCTGGTGCAAAGATATATGACTTGATAATAAAATGCACAGTTTTCCTTTTCAACGAACGATCCAATGGAAACACACGGGCAGGTAATTGGACTTTTGACAAATTGGATCTTTGCTGTGTTTGGCTCAGTTGCACTCAACTACAGATGACCATTAACTTAATTTAGGTTACATAATAAGCTTGGAGGGATGGGAAAGCTAATCCTACCGTTCTAACACCAGTGTGACCTGCTGCAGAGGCACGCAGTCAGTCTGTTTCAATAGATACCTAATCAATAATAAAGTGTGTAAACTCAAATAAAAAAGGCTATTTCAATCAATTAATTACATTGGAACTGGTTTACCACAAAAATGTCATTGATAACAATTAATATATCAATATTACAGGGCTACTTATGTGAGGTTAGGAGTACAAAACCATAATGCAATGCAATTATTAATAGTGTAAAGTAACTTATTTTGACTTTACATCCTTGTAATTGCAGGTACCTAATGCACAATTAAAAAAAATTGCCTTTTTTACATTAAAAATAATGTTATGGGTATTTTTTCCCCCTTTATATAATAGATTAGATACAATAGATTATATATAACTGTAAAGCTCCCTCAGAGAAATTAAATTTCCAGCAGCATTTAAAAAAAGAAGCAGCAAAAAGGGTTGAAATAATATATTAGTACAGAATATACAAAAAAAACTGAATATACAGAAATAAACAAGGATAAAATAAAATTTGGTTATCTGGTAAATTCTAAAATACCACACTAGATTTGCCAAAATATAAAACAAGAAGCACCTGCCTGTCCTGACCACAGCACACATGCACACTTTGTGTGTGTGAGTCAGTTCTGCTTTTTTTAAAAAAAAAATATTTCACTTCCATCTCTTACACAGTGTTTATTAAAATTTTCCCCAAATAGCAATTAAGTGATTTTTCCTGATCAAGAGTGTGACTAGGAGTTAATCTCAATCACTTTATACAAACCTGCTTTTTTTATCCTGTGCTCACCTCAGACACATGACAGGCAGGGGTACATCCTGAAAAGATGTCTGTCTGTCACAGGTCATAGAAACAGACGTCACATTCACAGACAATTAGACAATTTGTAAAATTAAATCAAATTTAAACCAGCACACAAGGACCTGGAGGAGATAACCCCAAACAGGCATGGAGAGAACATGCAAACCCCACACATAAAGGCCCAACATGTCCACCCCAACAATCATCACACCTTTACTGCTGTAATGCAGAAGTGATAACCACTACACCTTTGTGTCGCAGACCAAAAATAAACGTCCAATACTGCAATCTAGCTAATGGAAAACCTTATATATTCCATTCCTAAAAGTCTATTTGTTCAGCATAAAAGCAGCATTAAATTAATTGATAATTTAACAGGTATACATTAAAAAAAAAAATCAGTCAACAAAGTTAGATCAAACTCTTTATTTGAAATGATCTAAAATTCTACATGCCCTAATGTGAGTGCCTGCATGCATGAATCATGACCTTCTAGCAGGTCTTTGTATTTATTATTACTAGTACAGTGCCCGTCGTAAGTATGTATTCATATAGTGGGAGGAGCTTAAGTAGAGTTGTCAATTATGGCCAAATGAGTATGTGTTTGAAGGTTGGATGTACAAATAGTTGTACATACTCTGTACTCTGTAGTGTTATAAAGGGGTATATTTGCGGGTGCAATTTTTCTGGTTTAATTCTATGGGACTCACTTTTATTTATTTTTTGTTTGGTGTATTTTTCTGTAATGTAGGTTTTCTGGAGTCATTATGTGTGTTTGTGTATCTTTCTGGTGTGTTTTTGTGCATTTTTTTGTATAAATGTGTTATACCATTTTAAAGACATAAGTTATTACCTAAGTCTGCCACTAGATGTCGGCAAAATGCACAGCAGCATTACAGTGCACAAACCGGGCCATAAGCATAAAAAAGTTCCCATATATTATGATCTACAGCCGGAGATTAATAATATATATATATAGTCATTATTTTTCTGATTATTGTAGCTGTTGAAAATATGCTGATATATATTTATTTTTTATTTATTTTTTTTAAATAACTGCTGAAATTATATTGTCTTAAAGTCGTCTTTGTTGTTAAATCGATACACTATCAAAATAAAAATGTCGAGTTGCACAAGTTATATTAATTTGGAGCATATATTTTGAAGTATGTATTCATTACAATTGCATATTTATCATGGTAACATTATGAAAAAAAAAAAAATTGTGTCGTAAATATTTGGAATCAACGTTGCCAGATAGATTGCCTTAGGTAAAACATAAAAACTGTTAAATTTGTTTTAAAAAATATTTCTCCGAAGTCCATATAAGTCACTCTTTCTTTGTTATCACTACATAGATTGACAGCTGATCCTCTCCTTGGTGTTTTTGCCCTCGAAATGGTTTGTAAATTCACCCAAAAAATGAGAAGTTTATCAATCTGACAACACAGATTCAGTCAGGCTCGTGTTGTTTTGGTAAAAAAAAAGAAAAGTGGGTGGAGCTTGCGACAGTTTTGCAGTAGATCTGTAAAAGCTCTGGATTACCACCACCCAATGAGCTCTGCGTGGTCACATTACTTATATATCAGCGCAGGGCTGGTTGTATCCTACCGCCTGGCTTCGCTCGACCCCTCCGCTGCTTGTCCTCTACATGGACTTCATGTTTCAAACTTCCCCTCCAGGCGTGGTGTCGACATGCACGGTGCCGTGTTCTGAGAGTCCGCCCCGTTATCTCGCATGGCTGGAGCTTACTACAAGTGTCCAGTCACCTTGTCCGTGTTCAAGCGCTCTCTCTCGGTGGCTCCGCGGAGTTGCGGGCCTGCTCCACGCTCCCTCCTGCCTGGCTGGAGGCTCGGGGAGCGGGGCCTGCAGGAGGCCGCCCGACCCTCCAGCGTACTCAGACCCGCAGGTTTCCACCGACAAAACACCTTCTTCTGTCTCTCCTGCCAGGAGTCGATGCGGCAGAGTCTGCGGACGTGTTACCTGTATCTGAACCAAACCAGCAGGAGCTTCGCTGCTGTGATTCAGGCTCTGGACGGAGAGCTGAGGTGAGTAACAGCTGCTGAGGTGAGGAGGGGTGTGTCTGCTCTGCACACAGACATGTTTACCTACAGGCCTTAGGTGGGGAAGCTTCAACATTATTTATCATGCAAGCTTGCATTAAATACTTATTTATTTATTTATTTATTTATTTTTTACAGGTGTACAAAGTAATTGGAAAAAAAATAACTAAGTAAAAGTACAAGTACAACTGAAAATTACTTAAATAAAAGTGGTAAAGTATCCCATATTGAACGAGGTAATTGTGAAAAAAATACTTGAGTATCAAAAGTATTTAAAAAAAAAAAAAAAAGTAAATCATAATGTAAAGTGTATTTTATTTTATTTTTTACAAATTTTAACGCAACATAAATTCCGACAATTAATGCAAACATGGTGGAATAACAATTCCTTGGTATACTCAAAAAGTACTCGGCATCTGATCTACCTAAATATTATTAGTGGTAAAAAAAAAAAAAAGATTAATTGTGATTTTATTTTTGATGATCATAAATCATTTCTTAAATTTACAATGATCGATTATTTAATTTTCTCAAATTGTAATACAAACCAGGCGAGACCTCCTAGTTTGGATAATTCTAGCGGTATATTATATTTGCTAGCCCAAAGTGTTCCATAAGTAACATGTAAAGAGACAGCCAATAGAGTGGCCTGGTTGTATTACACACACATAAATACAGACACAACAAATAATAATGGCGCCATAAAGAATAATAGGAACAAAAACCATCAACTCCCAGACCGTGCACACTTACTGCATTTGTTTTCTAATCTAGTACCCACACTTAAACAAGTCTACATTTATAGTATTGGTAGTGTTCAAGTACAATACAATTATTTGAACCGAGCTTCACGTCAAAGTAATGATTAGGATTTAATTTTATAATAGATTTTCTGAAACCGATCTGTTATTCATTCATAGTTTAGATTTATATCAGCAGTTGTTGGCTGAAGATGAATGAAAGAATGACAAGTTTTAAAAAAGTTCTGGTAGGGCTTTATACATTCCAATATGTTGCAAGTGATGGTTTTTTTTTTTTTATCAGACAGTGTAGGCCTCAGAGATCAATCCATTTAAGATCATTTGCTCGAAAAAACAACATATAGCTTAAAAATTAGTTTTGGTTTCCACTGTAAACACGCTTTTATTAACATTGTTGGAAGAGTTTCACACATTGCATTGAAAATGTCTTGGGAATTTATTTTGGCTGAGTTTTTTGGGGACAAACGCAAGAAAACACGATAAGAATGAAATGAAAACACTTCTATGCATCCTACATCCCACAATGCAATGTGTGGAACTTCCAACAATTTCAAAGGGAGAGTGTTTACAGTGGAGATCAAAACACACTTTCATGCAGCTATTTTACGCCTTTTTTTTTTTTTAAAGCAAATAATCGTTGACTTGTTGGTTTATGAGGCCTGTACTATGGATTTATTTGATAAATAATTATCGTTCCTATTAGCTTTAATGATTCTGGTTGTGGAACGGTGTTTAAACTCACTATTTCTGTCAGCTGTCGGTGAAAAAAAGCACAGCTGTTTCCTAAAAGGCCTTCATCATGGGTGTGTGTGTTTCTTATATTCCACCATCAAGGACAATTCCCTAACTATAGACTGACCTTTGACACCCAGGATCACGCTCCAGCTCTTCGTGTCGTTTAGTGAATGAATGACGATGAAACTTTGTGCAGGTTTTCTCATGTTTTGTTGTTGTGCTGATTGTGAACCAGACATGCAGTGTGTATATTCTACCTGGTGCTGCGTGCGCTGGACACAGTGGAGGACGACATGACCATCCCTCTGGAGAAGAAGGTGCCCATGCTGAATGATTTCCACACGTACTTGTACCAGGACGAGTGGTGCTTCACAGAGAGTAAGGAGAAAGACCGGCAGGTCCTGGAGGATTTCCCCACGGTCAGTAGCACACACAGGGCTTACTTTAAAGCACATATGTCAAATTCAATTTTTGTTGAAAGTGCTCATTTTCCCGCCTCAAATCTGCAGCCCACTTGGGATGAAACTGTTCTTTATTTTGCCCCTGCATAAAAATGAGTTTGACACCCATGCTTTAAAGCAGGGATTCTCAACTGGTGGGTCGGGACCCAAAAGTGGGTCACAGACTTGTACTGGGTGGGTCACGGACAGCTGGTCAAAAATAAATTAATACTTAATATCTCTCATGTTGGACTTGTCTTTTATTTTGAAAGAAACTACTTTTGACAGGCATGCTGTGAAATGTATGTTACACAGGAAAATATAGAGATTTACAGTATGTTTTAAAAAAAAAAATTATATATATTAATATCACTAAGAACAGGCTTGTTGTATATCCTAACTGTGTCTGTGTGTTTTCTGAGTGCAGATATCCCTGGAATTTAGAAACCTTGCTCAGGAATACAGAGACGTTATCGCAGATATTTGCCATCAAATGGGAACGGGGATGGCTGAGTTCTTGGAGAAAAAAGTGGGATCTATGAAGGAGTGGGACCAGGTAAACAGAAATGTTCAACTTATCATGTAATCAGCAGCCAGGATTTTATAGAAAGATGAACTTTTCTATAAATGAACTATCTGCTTGTTTCCATTGCAGTACTGTCACTACGTTGCTGGTCTAGTTGGCATCGGCCTGTCCCAGCTTTTCTCTGCCTCCCAGCTGGAAGACCCTGAGGTGGGGAGGGCCACAGAGCTGGCTAACTCCATGGGACTGTTCCTCCAGAAGACAAACATCATCAGAGACTATCTCGAGGACACAAAGGAGGGACGAGCCTTTTGGCCAGAGGAGGTAGCCGTCTGGTTTTTTCTCTGTTTTACTGTGAAACATTAAACACAAAGTCTACAGTTGATCATCAGTAAAACACAAAGGAGGAGGATAGCTTTGTGAGCGTTTCAGTTTTGTTTCCTTATCGTCTCCGCTCAGGCTTGGAGTCGGTTCGCGGGACGCTTGGAGGATTTGGCGCAGCCTGAAAAACTGGAGTCAGCTTTATCATGTCTCAACCTACTGATCACAGACACCCTGAGACACGTCCCAGACGTCATCGCCTACTTGTCCCGCCTGCGCAACCAGAGCGTGTTTAACTTCTGTGCCATCCCACAGGTACACGTCGTTACAAGAGTCACACTAACAACACAATGGCTTCATTTGCTCTTAATGAATAAAACTTTGCACATAATAATGAATCCATTTGGGTGGATTTTGAAGGCTCAGCAGTGAGCTTGGCCTTGTCTCACATCAGTGTTGGTGACCTCACTGCTTTATTTTGTTTGGCAGTTCACATTAACATTTAAAATATGACGTGTATCAGACTCCAGTGTGAACGGTTTGCGGCTCCAAACTGACCTGCACGTGCATTTTTGCGCTTGTTTCAAAGTTTTTTGTGCATTGGGAGCCGGAGAATGAATGAGCAGGTGCAGAGGACGAGGATAAAGGAAAAGAGAAACACATTTTTTGTCTTGGCTTTTTGCGGCGCTGATAGGCTTTTAAACATCAGTTACGGTATGAACCTTCAAGATTTGCTTAAAGGCACACCATGGACTTTTTGACCTAAAGAGTTGACCCATATGAGTTATTTAAAATGATTCCTCAATATACAGCGCTTGACAGTATCAATGCTCCGAGTGGGGCTTCCCTCTTGAAATACCGACTATGTAAGTTTTAAGGAGACCGAGGACAGGGAGTAGGGGGGAGGGTGGCGGACCGACTGTTGATTTTTGCGACAGTGCTGCGGCGCTTGTGGCCACTAGGGGCGCTTGCGTGAAAGTTACCGGTCTAGCACCCCTAGTGGCCAAAAGTTACGCAGCGTGCCTTTCAGGAAGTGTCACCCCATATACTTTCGCTGTCCCTCCATATACTTGCTCGATCATTGCTATCATCCATTTTTGCAAGGCTCCCGCTGGGCAAAATGACAATTTGTGTGTCACTAAAAAGTAACATCAACATATGAAAAGTGCATCAAAAGTTGATGGCAAAATTTAAAATGAAAAAAAAAAAAAAAAAAAAAAAAAAACTGGCACAAACAATGTTGTATGTTAACTTGTTTTTTTTTTTTTCCATTAAAATGCTCCTATGAAACATTATTTTGTAATGTGTTTGTATATATATATATATATTTTTTTTTAAAGTATCAAATGATTTGCAATTTAGATTCTTCATGATGCAGATGTGTTTCCTCTGTTGACCAGGTGATGGCGATAGCTACACTGTCTACGTGCTACAACAACCCCATGGTGTTTCAGGGAGTGGTGAAGATCAGGAAAGGACAGGCTGTGACCCTCATGATGGAAGCTACTAGTATGAGATCTGTGCAGGCTATTATCACCCAGTACAGCCACGAGGTGTGTATGTGTTTTTTTGGGGTTGTAGACCATCTTCTTCTACTGATTATGTTTAACTGCTCTACAGATCGTACAGAAGGTCTCTCTCACCGACCCGTCCCGGGACAAGACTCTGCACATCCTGGCCGTTATCCAGGAGAAATCTGCCCTGTCACAGTCCAGCCTGCAAACCAGGACCCCCCACCTGTCCCCCATGTACCTGTCTGCGGCCATGCTGCTGGCTGCTCTCAGCTGGCAGTACCTCAGCACCACTGCTGCACAGGCACAAGGTGTAGGCGACATGCAGGGACAATAAATCTCAAATGACCTGTTCCAGGACTGCGGGAATATTTGAATTCTCACCTGAGTTCTAGCCATTCCCCATCGTGGCTGCTTCAGGACCCTGTGCACATAGATGAGTGTTCTGTAGCAGTATGGAGAAACTGTTTACACACTGTGTTGTGTGGGAATTTTCACCAGCATTAATGATGTATTGAAACATCCGAGGGCGACTTTCCTCTTCTGTCCCTGGTGATCATGTCTCCGATTGTTTTCCTTTTGCCAGATTTTTCTGAAATATTTCTGTCCTGTTGGAGTAAACATTTTAAAACAAACAAAATAGTTCTTTCTTTATTTAGAGAGACTGAACACAGATGTGAACTGCGTATTTAGCTCTAGAGCTGCTGTCATTTTTCATCATGTATAAAAATGGAATGAGATATGTGCAATACACACATGTAGGTTTTAAAAGCTACGTTCATGTATCGAACAAGGATTTCAAATGCGTCTGATTTCCGCCAAGCGATGCAACCTAAGAGTGATAGTTAAGTGTCCTTAAGGCAACTTTGGTTCTGTTTAAGGGAAGAATAGAACCAAGCAGAGCTACAAACATTGCTATGTAATGTGATATTTTAATTTGTATATTCGTGGAAAAATAAAGAAACACGAGGAAGATGATTATAGTGATTTGGTATCCAGTGTGTTTGTGGAGTCTGGTTTAAGAAACATAAGTTCATAATGCTGAAGTAGTGAATGGATCACTATACATAATAAAATTAAAAATACGGGTGATTATATAAAAACAAGTGTGATTCAAAGTGTCAAATCATGCAAAAGGTGGCAACATAAAGAATGGGATAAAATATGTTTTATAATGATAAACAGATTCAAGCTGGACTTTGAGAAAACATCTCGCTAGTCACATGAGAACATAGTGATTTGACATTCATTACACAGGTCATATGACATTACCTGACTAGTAAAGACGAGTTAACGGCTGTGACACAGTCAGACGGACAGCTTGCTCCAAAACTGATCCCAATAACCAGCAGCACAGCAGGTAAGTCAAGATTATATCTGAAATTCTGTTTTATTCTGACTTGTATATGAGTATAATGCTTACTAATGCTGATTTAATTTTAATATATATATATATATATATATAGACATAGGCAACAGGCGGCCCGTGTGCCACATTTGGCCCTTTGTCTAGTTTTGTACGGCCCTCAAAGTAAATGCACAAAATGAATTGGAAAACACAAAAAACAATATCTCCAAAAACACACAAATGACAGAAAAAACACGAATTGACAGAAAAAAATACACAAAATGATTTAAAAAAAAGCACACACAAAATGACTCCAAAAATATAAACAAAAAAATACACAAAATGATTAAAAAAATACACAAAATGACAGAAAAATACACAAAATGACTCAAAAAATATAAACCATAACAAGAATACACAAAAAAATGCAACAAAAAATGAAAGAAAATTACATAAATTGACAATAATAATGTTCAAAATGACCCCCAAAACACAAAATGACAAGAAACCATTAAATAAGACTCTAGAAACACACAAAATGACTTAAAAAAACACCCAGTTCCTTTGTTCATTGCTGTAACAATGCTCAAATTGGGGTCATTACTGTATATGCTGACATTATTGTTGATAATAATCACATTTTCTGTGGCCCTTGCTGTAATGAAATCTGCCCATCTCTGCTATAAAGTAACATGTTATGTGTAAAATGAGTGACGATGAGTGTGTGTAACCTCTTCAGGATGCATTCACTGGTCGTCCTCTGTGTGGTGGCGATGGTCTCCGTGGCCTCGGCCCGTCCTCACCTCCCTCCTCTGTCTACGGAGATGATCCACTTCATTAACAAAGCCAACAGCACCTGGATGGTGACACTGTTAAAGCCTTAGTGATTTGATTCATAGAGCTGTGGGAATAAACCTGTTTGTGTTTGTGTTTGTGTTCCAGGCTGGAACTAACTTCCAGAAAGCTGATATCAGCTCTGTGAAAGGACTCTGTGGGACCATACTGAAGGGCCCCAAATTACCAGAGGTGTAAGTCTAAACCTGTAAAAGTGTGTATTTACAGACTATAACGTGTCTGCAGGAGTGACTCAGCATCTTCACCTTATCTCCAGTGTTTTTAATGATCTCTCTCACCGTGTTAGGGTTCATAATGTTGAAGGCATGAAGCTTCCAGACAGCTTCGACGCACGCCAGCAGTGGCCCAAATGTCCCACAATCCACAGATCAGAGACAGGCTCCTGCGGGTCCTGCTGGGTAAGGCCGGAAAAAAAAGACACAAAGTGAAATTCAACTCCCGAGCTTCAAAAGAAGAACAAGCTGTGTGGGAAAAGAGAGGGGGTTATATTTCCAGACAATGGCTCCAAGCTATTTATGTTATTAAGAAAGAACGCTTTAGTTCCTACTTTCAAAAACCAATCAACTGGAAAAATAACTAAAGCCATCGGACTATGTGATATGTACTGTATATAGGCCTAGGCAATATACTGTATATCAAGATTCAAGATATATTAACATTTCTACATTGATATGTTTTTGATTTTATAGCTTATTTTGTGTTTAAAAAAAAAAAGTGTTTAAGGAGTCGCTGCTTTTGCTATTTCTCAGAACAGCATGAAAAAGCACAGTTAGATGGATTTCTGAGTGTGTCCTAACCCAGAACTCACTCACACGTGCTGTCCCTTAGAACTAGGGGAGGGAACCTCGGTGTCCCTCACGATAACGATTATCTCACGATATGACGATACTGCGATTATCAATATATTGGTCAGAAATCAATCTACGATAATCTATGACATAACAAGAAGAAAAAAAAAGATTAAGTGAAAAAATACCAATTTTATTGTATATCTCTGAAAGACAATACATTGAAAAAGTGTCCTATGAACAGTGACACTATTTTAGTGCAACATTTCTGTAAATAAGTGTCAACATACCAATGTAAATGAATGAGTATCTCCAATAGTGCTTTTTGTAAACAAAAAATAGGGTCTTTTTTTTTACCAGTGACACCATAATAGTGTAATATTCCAGTAAACAATATATTGGTTCCTTCAACAAACAGTGACAACATTTCTGTGAAGACCTACCTGCACATTTTAGTGAAAAAGCAGAAAAGCTTTTGGAATAAAAAAAATTAAATTAAAAATTAAAATTAAAAAAAAATTAAAATTAAAAAATCTATACTTATCGCGGAGCATATCGATAATCGATCGTGCGAAAAAATATCGCGATATATCGCCGTATCAAGAGCGGGTCACACTCCTGCTTAGAACAGGGGTTCTCAACCTTGTAGTCGGGACCCCATTTGGCATCGCAAAACATTGGCAGGGGATCGCCAGATGCCTTCAATGAACTTGGAATATTTTTTTTTAACAATTTGAGCCCAATTTTGCAGATTTTTACCCTTTTTCTGCAACTAACCAAACTTGCGAAATTTCTACCGGTTTTCAACACTTTTCGAGCCACAGTTTTGCACCTTTTAATGCTATGTTGCTACTCCCTTTCTGCCACTCTCCGTTAAATTTTAATGCCCTTTCTGCACATTTTTTTCCACTTCCAAGACATTTTCGGCACTTATGAACCCTTTCCACCAATTTTCCCACCTAATGTTGATGTGTGTCGACGATTATTGTCACTGTTAACCTCTTTTGACAATATTTCATGCCCATTATTTGCCAGTTTAAACCAAACTAATTGCTTTTAAGCCAGAATTGACACTTTGAATCCCTTTCATCACTTTTTCTGTCAATTTTTGGCCACTTTAATTTGCAACTTTTAACCAATCTCTGTGATTTTTAAAATCCAATTTATTAATTGTCTAATAAGACTTCATTGGGTTAGAAATATCTAGATTTATAGCTTATATTGCCGTTTTGAGAAATATAATCAAGACATGGATTTTGGTTTGAATCGCCCAGCCCTATATGTATATATGTGTAAAACAATGCATTTATTTTGCTGTTCCACTCTCCTATTACAACTGTATCTGTCCCATACCTGTATTATTGCAGCTGTGACGACCTACTTTTAAAATAAAGTATCATCTTATCTTATTTCCCACAGGCCTTTGGTGCAGTCGAGGCCATGTCTGACAGACTGTGCATCCAGACCAATGGTCAGATCTCTGTGGAGATCTCTGCTGAGGATCTCCTTACCTGCTGTGATGAATGCGGTATGGGGTGAGTAACAGTAAAAAAAAAAAAAAAAATTATCATACAGCTTGAAGGGGAACTACGAGCTTGAGTTTATCTATCCAAACAGGCATGAGGCGGGGGGTACACCCTAAACAGGGCGCTAGAGAAAAAAACAGACACACACTCACACACACACACACAAGTTTTTCAAATTTTTTTGACACAAAATTCCTATTTCAATGCCTGAATCATGGTTGGGGTCAATTCGATTTTTCAATTACAATTACATCTTCAATTATCCATGTTCAATTACAACCCAATTATGATTACAGTGACTGACTTTTTTTTCCAATTGCATTTAAAAGTACAATTATTATTTTCCCGCTGAAAGTCAATTACAATTACTTTCTCTTTGCATAACTTTGCATCAAAATTCAACCCCAATAATACCTAATGATTCAAACTGTGTGTTCTGATCAATATCTTTTGAGATTAACCTTTTTAATAGGTATGTATGAGCAAGCAGTTGTGTAGGCGCGTGTGTGTGCGCATCGTGTTTTGCAAATCAGCATAAACACTATGTTGTCTGCTGTCTATGTATTGGTGTCTGTCCCTATTAAATAGACCAAATACATAAATATACCCAGAGTATGCAGAGAAAACCTATGCATGCACAGGGAGAACATGCAAACTCCACACAGAAAGGACCCAGGGCTTGAACCCAGGACTTTCTTGCTGTGTGCAAACGTGCCAAGAAATAATCGATTTGGCGATATATCGCAATATTTCACCGTGCGATTATCATATCAATTCAAAAAATGTCCAAATCGATTTTTTTAACTGAAAAAAAAAACATTTAATTGCGCTAATATATGCATGGCACTTAAACTTTTTTGAGAAATGTTATTTGACAGTTTGATAATTATAACACTTGTTTTTTATATTGGTGCTTGATTTACAGTTAATTACCGATTACTTCTTCTCATAAGTTTAACTTGTATTTCATACCATTTTGTACTTTAGTAAAGGTGAAATTTGTAATGATTGATATCGTGATATATCGTATTGTTTAGTATCGGGATATATTGTATCGTGACATGCAATTCGTGCATCGTATTGTCAGATTCATGGCAATGTACACCCCTAGTGCCAACCACTACTATTTAATGATCATTTCTTAAAAAGGTTGAGATTTTCATAAAAAGGTGAATGAGCGTGTGCGTCGTGTGTGTTTGTGTGTTTAGATGTTATGGCGGTTACCCTTCGGCTGCTTGGGATTACTGGGTAAAGACAGGAATTGTGACAGGTGGTTTGTACGACTCCAAAGTTGGTAAGTGCATCAAAAAGCACACGTTTGTGTATAAACACACTGTCTTAAAGGGGCTACCTACAGTGAGTGTTGCTGTGCGTTGCAGGCTGCCGACCTTACACCATTGCTCCCTGTGAGCATCACGTTAATGGGACTCGTCCTCCTTGTCACAGTGAAGAAACACCTCCATGTGATAAGGTTTGCATCGATGGATACGCTCTGTCATATCCAAAGGACAAACATTTTGGTACGGAAACATCAGAGAATAAACACATTCATTGTGTCCATTCCTGTGTCCGTCATTGGTTGTTTCTATATTTGCAGGCAGACGTGCCTACAGCGTTCCATCCGACCAGACGCAGATCATGACCGAGCTGTACAAGAACGGCCCAGTGGAGGCAGCTTTCAGTGTATATGCTGATTTTTTGCAGTATAAATCCGGTGAGGATTGCTGTACTTTACAAAGCGTGTGCTGTAATCCTCTTTGAACAAATAAGACGCTGCATTGTGTCGTAGGAACTGCCTGCGTGTGGCAAGGCCTCGGTATTTACACTGGAAAACAATAGGAACAATTTGAACAATTTCACCCTTTATTTTCTCTCAGGATTACAAAACACACTACTCTTTCACAATAAAAGTCTAGAATAGTCACACAATAAATACTTATCTCAGTTTTCTTTGGGGCTGCTATAATCTCTACACATTATTTAACACCAGGGTTGGAGTCAATTATAATTGCGTAATTGAAAATTAATTACAATTATGATGTAAGTATAACTGTAATCGAAACTGAATTGTAATTGAGCTTAGATTGTAATTGGCATGGAAATTCTATAAAAATTGTCAATTATGACTTCATTAAATGGCAAACCATGTTAATGTTCTATGGCTCTCTCATGTGTAGTTAATTATTAAAATATGTTTTATAACAACTTTACCATTAAAAAAAATGAAATCTAAGGGTATTCTGACAGAAAAAAATATTAATACCAATATTTTTATTGATAAGGAAGGTTAACAATGTAACAAGAGATAAACAAATTAGATGATAGATCATATTTTCTAGTGTATTTTACAGCTGACTTAAGACATACGTGTGTCAGACTGACCCGTTATCATAAGAGATGCTAACAGAAAGCTAACACAAGAGTTTTATGCTCTTATTTATTAAAGGACCAGTAATTTTGATTAATTGATAAATATAATTGAACTATAGTCATTGATAATGTAATTGTAATTGACTTTCAGGGGGAAAATAATAATAATAAAAAAAAAGTAATAGTAATTGAGTTGTAATTGAACATGGATAATTGAAGACGTAATCGGAATTAAAAAATGTCACTGGCCCCAACCTTGTTTAATACATTTAATAACAACTGGTACTCTTTTCTTATTTGGCAGGTGTGTACCAGCATGTGACTGGGGAGATGTTGGGAGGCCATGCCATCAAAATTCTGGGCTGGGGGGAAGAAAGTGGGACCCCATACTGGCTGGCTGCAAACTCCTGGAACACTGACTGGGGGGACAAAGGTAAAACAGAAGGAACTGGAAAAGCATTTCCTAATGAAAATGCACATGAGAATACCCCCCCTCCAAAAAAAAAAAAAAAAAAAATTAAATCATTGTAGATGATACCAGTGTTGATCCAATAAGACACTAAGAAAATATATTTAAAATAAACATGAAATGCACCCCGATGCCTTTATTTTGTCAAAACCCTAAACAAATCAATAAATGCACGAAAACAATTGATTCAATAGATTAAACCCCACAACACAATACGCACAACAGTAGCATCACTTTCAACACAACCACAATAGTTGACTGCTTACTTTCCCCACTCCTTCCACTGTCCCACCCTAACTCCCTCTCCCCTGTCCCTTCCCCCCTCACCAATGTGTAACACTGCCCTCTCTCTCTCTCTCTCTCTCTCTCTCTTTTTTTAATAGCTTCCGTCTAATTTAAGTTTTTCTCACCCTCCTTTATGGAGGGCTGGTGATGGTCACAATTACCCCACGAAATAAAAATAAAAATATAAGGACAAAAACAGCCTCTCAGCAGGTTGAAAGTTAAAAAAAGAAAATATGCAGTAAAACAATCATGAACTTTTTGGCATATTAGATGATTAGCCTGTAATCACACACACAAAAAAGAATTGTGCATTCTCATTAATTAATAGAAAAGTGGAGCATGGTTTTTTCTTGGTCATGTAACATGTCTGTGATAATGCTTTAATTTCCATGATTTTCTCGCTAAAACAGGTTTCTTCAAGATCAAGCGTGGAAATGATGAATGTGGTATTGAGTCAGAAGTGGTGACGGGAACTCCACTTAACTAGAGGAAATCTGCCTCCACTGCATCAAATATCAACAGGAATCAAGAATAATATCCTTATTCTGACTCCTGAGGGCTTTTCTTGGATTGAAAGCTAATTAAGATTGAATGCAATAAACAGACAGTGAATTGTTCTTTGCTGTCATTCTTTTTTTATTGTTAATCAAAAATAATACATTTTGTTTCCACTTTTTCCTTCATTAAAAAAAAAAAAGTGTGCGTTAACAGAATATCAATATGAGGCAATATTTACATAAAGTGGCCTTTTCTGAGGTCTAAACTCATTTAAATGAACTGGTCTTTAATCACAACCTCAATTATTTGTTCCATAAAATATTATTTTATTCACAATTATCTATTCTATTTGGGAGAGTTTATATTGTCTGTAGTGCTCAAAATATTTTTTTGTCCAATCAGATTTCAGCCTCAATGCGTTGCCGGGGTTAATTTAATCTGACCACCACTGAGGTCTTTAGCCAATCAGATCTCACATTTTTCTCTAACAATTTTTCTGTTCTTTACTGATTGGAAGGTCATATTAAAAAAATGTATTTAAATATAACGTGTTGACTTTTCTGCATTAATTCACTATATATATATATAGATTGTATTGGTTGTGTTTGTTCCACCAATTTAAAAATGTTAATGATGCATATGAACGTCTATTAAAAGAAGTGATCTTCAGAGGGGAACAACAAGTGGTTTCATCACACTCAAATATCACAAACTTCCAAAAATGCCATTAGTTCACGTGGCTCAGTTAGAAAACCTTAACCTGCTGTTCTGCTGTGTTAAAGCAGCTTTCAGCTTTATTCTAAACCCTACGACTCAGCATTTCCAAAGCAGAATGAACAGCACAGATTTCCTTTTCTTTCACTATGAATGACAGAACTCAATTTTGAAAAAGATTATATCAGCAGTACACCCTTGTAATGGAAATAACAACACAATACACAATAGATCTAAATGTAAATACTAGTGGGCTTTCGTAAATGTACAAAAAAAAAAAAAAAAAAAAAAGACCTTGTGATTCAAATGTTGCATTCCCTTTTCTTTTTCTTTTTTTTGCGGCGAAAACACAAGTAAACCTTTAATTTCTTGGAACATTTTTAGCATTTGTGTAATTTTAGAATGTGTGGTAACTGTTTGCATCAACTTATAATCAGAATAAAAATCTTTTTATATTGCAGATACAGGAAATTAATTTTGGTGTCATAAATAATATAGTAACATCAATTATATAATACTGCGATGCTGTAGAAGTAATTATATTTGCAGTGAGAGGGAGGAGCGAGATCATATAAAGCTGTCTACAAAAGAAAAAAAAAAAGAATTTTTTTATTTAAGTATTTTATTTAATTATCTTTTTAAAGGCACATATTTTACATTTAATCATAGTGGACCGGTGGATCACTGATAATTTGTTCTGTTTATTTTGAAGGCAAATCCTTGTCGTTTCAAACGCTTGGTGTTTGCGCATGCGCGTTCTGGTGTGGGAGAATTCGCCATGTTTGTAGTCCAGGGGGCTGTACTGTGTGTCGTCATCGGGTTCGGGGCGAGCCAGCGGTGAATGGAAGCTCCTGCTGGATACCGGCTTCACCAACCGAGCTGAGGACGCGAGTCGAGGCGGAGGAGCGGCTCTGTAACATCTTGAGGTTTATGTGGTTGTGATGAAGGCAGGTTGTCGGCCTTTATCCTAAATCTTTTTTTGCGTTGTCTTGTCAAAAGAGTCCTTTCAACATAGCCACGGCTAACTGGCTAGCTCTCTGCTGCTACTCAGCCTTCTCCTGCCGATAAAAATACAGGTACCATGTTTTTAAGTCATACAGAGCTATGGAGAACATACTGGGAGTGTGTTTCCAGGCGTTACTCGGTGTTCATCTGCTCCGTCACGGCCCTACTGTACTATCTGTGGGGCCGCAAGTGTCAGGTCAGTCACTGCGGTCAAGGTTAGTGCTAATGACTGCTTTACACTGCATTCATTTCAATGTAGTTTTACTTTTGACTTTTTTCCCCCTCTTTTATAATCTATACATTTTTTTCTTTTCTTAATTTAACACATTGAATCCCACTTCTTTTAGATTCATTAGTTAAATTTTTCTGTAAATATTGTTATTACTATGATCATCGGATCTAATTATAGTCATATGCCTTTAAGGTATTTAAAAATAGAGTCTTAATACGGATTCTCAACATTTTTTTTTGACTATAAAAGACAGTTTGTACATATTTTTGTCCACTGGCTGCTACAAAACATGGACTGTAGTTTTATGAAGCATTAGGTAACTCTGTGCATATTTAGTATGTGTATTTGCTGTTTAAGATAAGAATGTGTACGTAAGAAAATGTTTTGCCTTTTTTGGTGTTATCCTGTAACTAAAACTCTACTTTTATCCCCTTCTGCGTTTTTAAGATAAGTTTTAAAATTATTTTTTAACTTTTTTTTTTTTTTTTTTTTTTTGTAGCTCAATATTTATAAAACATGTAATTTATCTGGTTATTTGTGGACAATATAAATATAACGAATTCTATGTAAAGAAAGAGCCTTATTTGGTGTTATCCTGTAAATTAAACTCAACATTTATCCCCTTCTAAGTTCTAAAGATTAGTTTTAAAATTCTTTTTAACATTTTAATATATATATTTTTTAATTCTTAACTCAATATTGATCAAATGTAATTTATTTAGTTATTCATGGACGATGTAAATTCAGTACTGAGAAATGGACAAAGATAACACACTTTTGACACGAGATGCATGTTTGAAACGTTTTCCATATTTTTGTTTTTTTGATGTAATCACAGACTCCAGCCCTCGTGTGCAGCAATGCCTTCAGTGCATTCCTGCTCAAACACTGTCCTGTGGTAGCTGAGCGCTACCATCCCACACCTTGGTGCTGGGGAGGCCGAATCCAAACCCTGGTCTGTGCTTTCCTCAAGTCCAAACCTGCTGTCTTTTACCGCAAGTAGGTTGGAAACGGTCTTACTTCTTTTAACAGATATCAAAGTTTTCCCTTTTACGTTTTTTGATTCCAGCTATATCTTCAAAATCCTGTTGTTTCTTTGTGTTTGACCAGTGAGCTGATCCGCACCGGGGATGGTGGCCAGATCTCCCTGGACTGGGTGGACAATGAATCCAGCCTGGAGTACTCGCAATCCTCCACTCGACCCACGGTCCTGATCCTCCCTGGGATCACAGGGAACAGCCAACAGCCCTATGTGCTGCACGCTGTTAGCCAGGCCTCACGCCATGGCTACAGGTCAGTCATTAATATTAATAGATAAATAAATCTCAAGCTGTAAGAGCGTTATTTGTATACTTTAGTATTTATTCACATGATTTTGTTTTGTATGTTTTCTTCTCCTAGATGTGTGGTTTTCAACAACAGAGGACTCGGAGGGGAGGCGTTGTTGGTAACTACTGTGATATTATTTAGTTACACTTGAGCACATTGTGGCTTAAAGTAGCAATCAACATAGATTAGCATACACATTTAAAATAGCGCTGCACCGATTTCAATGTCATGGCCGATCACCGATTCTTTAAAAAGACTAACCTGCCGATTAATCGTAATTTAAAAAAAAAATTTAATAACTGACAGCAAACACCAGGCATAGGCAACTGGCGGCCCCCAAAACCAAATTGTAATTCATGAAGCCCAACAGAACGCACAAAATGAAGACAAAGACACACTTAACAACCAAAACATGCTACGAAAACAACAACATAGACAAAAGGACTTCAAAGACACACAAAATGCCAATGAAGTTGCACAAAATGACAGAAAAAGACCACAATAACACAAAAAATAGAACAAAAACACACATAATGAATTGAAAAACAGACAAAACGGCAACAAAAGTACACAAAATGATGACAAAGACACACTTAACAACCAAAAAGTACTACAAAAACAACAACATATACAAAAGGACTTCAAAGACACACAAAATACCAATGAAATTGCACAAAATGACAGAAAGACCACAATAACACAAAAAATAGAACAAAACCGACAAAAGAGCAACAAAATTGTTGCCTTATTGACAAGAAATTGACAAAATGAATTCAAAACACACAAAAGGTCTTAAAAAACACCACAAAACCCAAACAAAGGATACAGAGACCAAACCCCTTTGTTTCTCCCCTGTATTAATAGATCGGTCTTTATTGTAAATGCTGACATAAATGATGATAATGTGGCCCCTCGGATCAGATAATCACATTTTTGTGGCCCCTGGTCTGATAGGACGTTGCACATCTCTGCAACACCTTGAATGTTCCAATCTTTTGCTTTATTATATAACATTGAACAATATCCTTAAACAATACAAACTGTGTTTTTTTTTTTTTACTGCACACGAGGTAGTTATCTCAAATATAAATGAAACATTTAGAGCATTGCTGTCCAAAATACTAAATTATATCAGTTCCTTTAGTCTTTCATTTTTTCACATTTTAAAAACAATGGGTAATGACAAAAATCAACATGGCACAGGTTAGTTGTTCTCACAGAATTATTGCAGCCACTTGTACATTAGTGGCATGTTTTTATTGATATCCAATGTCATATACTATCAGGGAAATATGCGCCTTAATTTGAAATAACAGTGTAATTTATCCCTAACTTAAAATAACATTGGACTTTTTTTTTTAAAGTGTTTTAAAAAGAAAGAAAGGAAAAAGTAATACAAACTTCATATTAAACTGTGGTTCCAACTTTAAGCCCAACACGACTGGTTTTGACGAGAAATACTTTTGACCTAAAATTAAACAAAGGCTCAATTGAAAGCTCTTAATACAAAGGCGTGTTAGTAATACATATAGAGGAACAGTATCAGTTGCGTAAGGATCACAGGCACACGTGACGTTGTTTCTCTGTAATTGCCCCTCCAGCCAAGACTTTATACCTATCCAGGGTCGGGAAATGGGCAGGTAAAATCACTGCAGTGCAGACCCCTCACACCCTGTAAACAATCTGTTCAAACTCCTCCCCTCCGGCAGGCGTTACAGATCACTGTACGCCAAAACAACTCTTCTTCCCCAGGCTAAACAATCAAAGAGTGTCAGACCTGCTGCTGTGTAAGACCTCTGGAACTTAACTGTCACTGTGAATGTACATATATGTACTGTATAGTATTTAATTTAAATGTTCACCTAAGCTCACTCTTCATTGTAAATACTGAAATAGAACTAACTCATGTTTAATTCATCATCATCCCACTACTGCACTATTATCCTATTATTATTATTATTATTATTATTATTATTATTATTATTATTATTATTATCCTATTTAGTTTTGTACATATTAGTCTTTAATTACTGTTTATATTTACTAGTTGATTGTTATTATTGAATGTTTTACATTGTTAGAGAGAGCACAGTTCACCAAGTCAAATTCCTCATGTGTGTATAACATACATGACTAATAAAGTTGATTCTGATTGTGTTTCAGACACCTGTCACCTACTGTGCTGCCAGTACTTCCGATCTGGAGTGTGTCGTCAAACACGTTAAAGGACTTTACCCTAATGCTCCTGTTCTTGGTGCGGGGGTCTCTATGGGCGGGTAAGCAGGTGGAACGTGTTTTGAACGTCACACGACATGTCCTACACTTTGTGTTTTATTAACACTCCTCCTGGTGTTTTTCAACCTTCTCAGCATGGTGTTGTTGAACTATCTTGCTCGTAAGCGCAGCGACTCAGGCTTGGTGGCAGGTTTCACCACCTCCGTGCCCTGGGACGCCCTAAAGTCCTCCGTCTCGATGGAGGAACCGCTCAACTGTCTGCTGTTCAACAAACACATCACCTACGGACTCTGTAGTGCCGTCACCAGGTCGGAAAGCATGCGATTTCACACCTTTCTGAATGTAAGCTAATAAAACTCAAACAGATAATTCACCTTTTGTTTGGCTCCTCCTTTTTTACAGGCACAGGAAAATCCTGGAAAAAGTGGTGGATGTGGATTACGTCTGAAGGTATGACACCTTCATTTTCTTTCATTGAAAAGAGACGTTTTTCCTTCTTTTTCGCTAACTCTTTTTTTTTTTTCTTCCCCCCAAGTCACGAACCATAAAAGAGTTCGACGAGCGCTTCACGTCTCTGATGTTTGGTTACAAGTCGTGCACGGACTATTACAGAGACGCCAGCCCAGACAAGAAGCTACCTGATACAGTCGTACCTATTCTATGTCTGAATGCTGCTGACGACCCCTTTTCTCCACAGAATGGTGAGTGGTAGCAAAAACAATCAGTAATCAATTAATCACGATTCTTTTATTGACGATTATTAATCGATTAATGGAAAAAAAATCTTCTTATGTTATTCAAACCCAGATGATTCCTGCAAATTTGGATATTTAAATTACACTATTACAATAATGAAGGTGCTGTGAGGTGTTACAAATAAAAAGCAAAAAAGCCAACAATAAAGCAGGTGTTGACCTGCTTGTTGACCTGCCACTAGGGGGAAGTAAAAAAAATATCCTTTGATTATGGGCGTTACTCCTAAAGCAGATACGACACGCCCAGGTTGGCAGCCAACATTACTGAGCAGTGGACGGCTGAGCTGTGCTCAACTACTACAAGGCACACAGAATCCCGACGTGTAGCTCACCCACGCACACACAACTCTACACACACTATAGCACTCACAGGCTCTCCAGCTGTTCAACTCACACTCACACAAACCAGAAAGATGCACACACAGCGAAGAGAAGTAGACGCACGTTCACGCGCACACAGAGACAGACGAGAATACACACACACACGATTTTCTTTTCCAATGCACTTAAAAATGACTGCAGACATCAGATATATTGTCAAAAGTGCAACTTATTGCTGTGATTGTCCTCAAGAGTTAAAATGCATAGAAAAATCCCAAAATAAAAAGTAAATTTCAAGCTTAAACCCAGGTTTAAGCAAAAGTGCAACAGCAACTTCACAGTAGCTTCAGTTTTCTGATTAAGAAATCAGATCACAACATTACAATTAAAATAATAATAAACTCCTCCCTTAGCATCTCAGCATAGTGCAAATAAAAAATTAAACATGCCTGTAGCACACATAAAGGCTAAACAAATGTAAACAAAGAGGGGGCTGGCTCACATCACGCTACGGTAACCCAACAAGGACGGAATGCAAAAAAACATTACAGCAGCTGAACACTGTCCACATGGAGCTGTCAATCAATGCTCACTGAGGGCTGTGATAGGAGGAAACCCTCCTCCCTTCTCCCAGCTTTTATAGGAGGGGCGGGGCCAACAGTGTCAGGAGCTGGGTTTCCATTACAGATTTTCGCAAAATAAAAGCAATATTTCTGTAAATGTCGATAATGTATAATTGCGCTTTGAACGTGTTTCCATTGAACCTTGTTTGGTGCAGGAGCCTCGTAACTCCCTTGAAATCTCATCTCACGAGACTTTGCTGCAGAATCAGACGCCCCCTCCTACTACTGTATTCCTTTGTTGTTTCAGTCTAATGTGGCAGTAATAATTTTTAAAGTATAATGCTAAGAAATGTGATGTCATGTGACCAGCTACGGCACGTTCTGTGATATGTATTTGCGGAAAAAGTTGTTTCCATAGCGTTTTTTGCGACAATTTCAATATCGAAACGTAAAAACTTGTTAGCGCTATTTTAAAGTTGAGCATTTCCAAGGGTAGCTAGTGATGCACGGTGGTCCAAATGATGCCATATAATTGTCCTCAGCAATATGAAAAATTTAAATTGTAATAGCTGGCGTCAACCCTTAGAGGGCAGTGACAACTTTTACTAAAATGAATCAACAGCACTACTTAATACCCAAATACGTATGTAGAGCGAGAGACAAACTATAGCAATAAATCTATTCAGGAGCCACTGAATTAGTGTTTTTCAACCTTGGGGTCAGGAAATTTCTGAAAAATTAAAAAAGATTTTTTCAAAATTTTAATTATAATTATTATTTTTTTTTTTTAAACACAATCTTAAACAACTGTATTTCTGTACTTTCACTTTGTGAAATATAATTTAAGTTCAACTAAAATGCAGTAAAAAAAATAATAAAAATATATATATATTTATCTGAGCTCAAACATGATCAAAAACTGAATCTAAAAAGAAAAATGTCTTTGGGGTCGCCAGAAATTCTTGATATCAAAATAGGGGTTCACAACCCAAAAAAGGTTGGGAACCACTGCACTAAATACTGTCTCTTTCCACTTATTTACACAATGAGATTCTTTCAAATGTGTGATATCACGCATTCATTCCATTATTATGCTCTATAGATGTTTTTAAATAGTTTTCTAAGCAAAATGTTGTAGTCGGACAAGGGGGGGGGGGTACTAGGATTCAGAAATAAGAGAAACTTGAGCCAAAAAAGTTTGAGAAGCACTGATTTAAAGTCTAATCATGTTCTCGTGTGTAGATGAAAGTGGTTTAAAGGTTGGACTGAACCCACTCTGTGTTCCACTGGATAGTTTGGCTTTCTGTCAAATAGCTTGTCTACTCTGTTCACATCACGTCTGGTTTTCCAATATTTTTCCAACCCTCGCAGCCTTTCCAGTGAGCATCGTGCAGAGCCTGCCCAACGTGGCCCTGCTGCTGACGGCACACGGCGGACACATCGCCTTCCTGCAGGGTCTGTTTCCACGAGGCGAGAGCTACATGGAGCGCCTGTTCAGCCAGTTCGTCCACGCGGCCTTCGAACATCTCACGGACATCAGGGAGGCGTGTGGAATTGGAGAGGAGCCGCGGCTGAAGAGTGAATAGTAGACGGGAGCGGATGTTTGCGTTGATAATGAAGCCAGTGGCGTTGTAGCAGGTAACAATGCATTGATGAGCTGTGCATGCTGCGACTCTGCCATGTTCCCGTCCTCGTGCTTGCAGGGAGATGACCAGCTGTATTACACGTTTACATGATTGCACTGCAAACGCTACCTCAAGAAAAGCAATCAAAGTTCATTAAAAAAAACATTAAAAAAATACAGTATAGTAGTGAAGCTATGAAGCAGTGTTGAAAAACATTTCAATAAGTCTCTTAAGGATCTGGGAATTTTCATTTTGAGGCTGTTCTCACTTTAGGAAGCATTGACGTAGCTTGTAGAGCAAAGAGCATAAAGAAGTAAAAAAAAAAAATAAACATGGAAGGCTGAAAAAAACGCACAAAAATGTGAATAGAGCTAAATAATGTAAGTATTACTACTACCATCTGTTAATCCACTAATTTTCATGTAGTGTGTTTAATGCTCCAATGGGACCTGCATGCCTATATATATTATAAGCTTAGGTATAATATGAAGTATTTGTAATTCCTGCACAGTATGGAAGAGAAGGTGTACAGACTCTGTCTTCTGTTTCCACTTTGTTTTGGTTTTTTTGTTCCAGACCTTATAACGATAATACATTCCTTTAGAGGAAGTAAACATGCAGAGTTGGACCAGAATAGAATAGCTGTTAGACAAAGGAATGTGAATCATGAGTGGATTGTGCACCATGCAGTTCTCATGATGAACAGTGTGTTGTTTTTAATCTATTTGCACTCATTTGTTTTTAATTCAGGTCAGAATTCTTTCCTGTTGACACTTTTATTTTGAAATCCAGTTTTTAATGCACTGAAGACAAATACTATCTATTTGTTGTTCTTAGAGAAAGTTGATTAAGAGACACTAATGATGCCTTTACTAGATTTACAAAAAATATTTAGCATATTTATGGCTAATAAAGTATATATATAAAAAAATAATAATAATGCTAATGGTGCTGGATCTGTTATTGTTGCAGCATTAGGATGCTTTTCTAGTTATTAGAAATGAGCCCGTTTAGCACATTCCCCACACTCGCTTTCACCTGTGTGTAATTTTATAAAAAAAAAAAGTGAAGTTTTTAAAAGTCTTGTTTAATGTCACAGGAACGACCACAATTTCTGTCACCTGTTAATGTGCTGTAGTATTTGGGCATTAATACACAGTTACGATTTTGTGCTGTTCCATTAAATAAATAAGTAAATAAAGGCCATACTTCACTCTAATGTATTTAAAAGCTGTGATTTTTACTTTCTTTTTTTATTATTATTATTTTTAAAGGGATTAGAACAGGGGTGTCAAACTCATTTTAGTTCAGGGGGCTGCAGATTTTAGATGGGGGGAGAACAATTTAAACACCATTGTTCCCTAGTTTTTAATATTAGTTCAATTCACTCTTTTGTTACCAATTTTTTTTGTAATTTAGAGCAATTTTGTACGAAGATTTGTGGAAATTTTGACAGTTCTTTCCCCAATTTGCCATTAAAAATGACTGTGATGTAAACAAAGGAAAAATGCAAGCCCCTAAAAATATTGTCGAGCTTGATTTAATTGTTCAATTTGAGATATCTACAACTGGATTATTTGGTAATTTACACAATACTTCATGTTTTCTCTGTAATTTTTACTTAATTCTGCAGGCCCAAATCGAATGCTCCAAAGGGCCGGACTTGGCCCGCGGGCCTTAAGTTTGACACATGTGGATTAGAAGCATCAAATAGAAATAACATGGCTCATTCGACTATCACAGAGATCAATAGAGACTGCCATCAGTTTGTTGGCCCAAATGGAAAAAAGGTTATGACACATGTGGTGCCACTTCCAACACTGACGCTCGTGTGTGTGTGTGTGTGAGAGAGAGTGTGTGTGTGTGTTTTATCTCTGTGTGAAGGGGGTCATTAATGTCGCTGATTAACCCAAAAGACATCAATAATTAACAGTGAACAATAAAGGCCCACACCCTCTGTTACAATGCTAACCCTCATTTAGATTCAGCTGCAGCCTTAAGGAACCTGCTGTGCACTTTAAAGTGTTGGAAAATAGAACCCTATACATGCTCCACTGCCTTTAAGGACGTTTTATTTCCGATCACAATCCGGGCTTTGATGTTTTTCACTTTCAACTTATTAAAGTTTATCGCCAACCAAAACAGGCCATTTTTGTCCCTCTAAATATCTTTAGAAAAACACAACAAACACTCTGTTGTCTAACAAATCAGCTACTACATCACAACAAACAAAACAAGGCTCTAGATCAGGGGTTCTCAACTGGTCTCACCTTGGGACCCACATTTTGCCATGGTCATTAAATCGCGACCCACCTTTTTTTTTTTTTTAGAATTCAATCAACCAAACTAAGTTTTTCAAAAATAGCTGTTGAAAGCACACATATCTAATCTTTTTTAAACATAAATCTATATTATTTTCTGTGCAACATGCATTTCACACATGCCTGTCAAAAGAAAAGTTTCTTTCAAAATAAGACAAGTCCAACTTGAGAGACATTAAGTATTTATTTATTTTTGACTAGCTGTCCGCGACCCATCCAGTGCGGGTCCCGACCCACCAGTTGAGAATCACTGCTCTAGATCATATGAAAAAAAAATTATTATTATTAGGAAACTAGTTTGTATATACATTCACACATTTACACACACATACAAATATAGACATCAGCAGTGGGGTCAGTTATAATTGCAATCACGTAGTTGATAATTACAATTATTGAATAATTATAGTTGCTGTTGTTATTGTAATTGAGTTCAGATAATTGACTTTGTAATATCCATGAAAATTCTATAAAAAAAAAAAAAATTAAAAATCGTCAATTAGAATTTAACTGGGGAACCATGTTACAGTTCTACATATATGTAGTAAAAAAATTATTTAAATATGTTTCATATCAAGCTTTCCCACATTTTGCCATTAAAAAAATTGAAATCTAGGGGTATTCTGACACAAAAAAAAGGCTCAGATGTCCACACCAAAAATATTAAAACCTATATTTTAATTGATTAGGAAGCCAAACAAGAATTTGAAATAAATTAGATGATATATATTTGTTTTTAGTGCATTTTAGAGCTGATTTAGGACCCGTTTATCACAAGAGATGCTAACAGAAAGCTAAGGTTAACTGTTATTAGGTTATTTATTTCAAGCTCAGTAAATGTGATTGATTGTAATTGAAGTTTAGTAATTGAGAATGTAATTGTAATTGACTTTATGATGATGAAAAATAACTGTGATTTTAATTGTTTAATTTAACGTAATTGTAAGTGACACCGATAGATATTCATACACATGCATGTACATAATATAAATATACTATTTAATATTTACTACACACATTTCATCAATTACATTTTAAATATAAAATATAGCATTAATATATTATATACCATTATAAACATATGACATTATTGATGTCCGAGGTTAAATTATTGCTCTTCTTTCTAATAATATGTCATTTGAAACGTTTTTTAAACTGGTTTTTGCTGGTACTTTGTTTAATTTCCTCTTTTTAGGCAGTTCCATAATTTAACCCTTATGTTTATTGTTATACTCATCCTTTTTCAGCGTTGTTCTGACATACTGTATCTGGAAATGTAGTTTTCTTTTTTGTGATCAACTTATTTTATTCATGCTTGGTTAGTGACTACAGTCTAATTTATAGTTTACAAACGCATGTCCATTCCCCTTGCGATTGGCATATTGATACATATACACAAATGAGTTTAATACTCATAGAAATCAGTCCAGTAAACAATAAATAATAGCAATAATAATTGAATTAAAAAAAAAAAAGCCCATGTTCAGATTCCCCCAATATATAGAATTACTCAATAGCAATATGTCATACAGTAATAAGCACAGTACAAAGCAGGTGCTGATTTCCATAGTAGAAATGTAGTTTTCTAAATTATATTCCCCTTCTCTCTCTAAAACCTAGGTTCCCAAATTGGGGTACGGGTACCCCAGGGGTACGCAAATTGTCATACGGGGTACGTGAATGAAAATGAAAAACAATGACAACATTGGAAACTAGAATATAAATAGAGCAGCTAATGTTAATTTAGTTCATGCTAATGCTAGGCTAAAGTTAATGCTAGGTGATTGTTAATGCTAGGCTAATGCTAGGTTATTGTTATTGCTCGGCTAATGCTAGATCAATGTTAATGTTAGGCTCGTGCTAATGCTAGGCTAATTCTATTGCTATGTTAATGTTAATGCTAGGTTAATAATATTGCTAGGCTAGTCTAATGCTATTTATAGCATTAGCCTAGCATTAATATATTGACCTAGTATTAGCTTAAACATAGCATTAACGGTTAATGCTATTGCTGGGCTAATGCTAGATAATGCTAATGCCAATGATAAGCTAATGTAGTGAGACGCGGGCCAACACCTGCACCCTCATTTACATTTTTTTCAGGAAATGCAAATATTCTAGTTATTATTATATATTATTCCTCAACAGGATAGGTAAAATTAACTGTAAGGCTTTGGAAGGAAGTGCATATTTGCTTGTTTTTTAAATCATTTGGACAGTTTTGTCTTGGATATGCATAATAATACCTGCTTAATGCTTTCTGATTTCACCAATGAAATGGCAGAAAATACTGGAACCCCAGAAGTGAAAATTTCAAGTTTCCAAATGCGACCCTCCTCAGGGGTTCAACCTTTTCCTCCTCTACCTGTAGTGATGGGAGGGGCCTCAGGTTATGGTTAATGATTCAACACCAGAGCTGCACAGATTGACAGACACAGAAGAAGAAGAAGAAGAAGAAAGATGAGCGGCTGAGAGAACTGTAGATACGGTGCTGTAGGCTAAAAAAAGTGCAGAGTGAAAAGAAAAGAAAAGAAAAGAAAAGGAGGAGGACAGAGAGAGGCTGCAGAGGTCTGTCAACCTGCTGACTGGACAACAGTGCGTGCAAAGATCCTTTCAAACTAAAAGTGGATAAAACTGACAAGTTTAAAGAGATTGATTTCCTGATAGGATTCATGTGGACTTTTTAAGGCTGGACGGTCCCTCATCATCGTCATCATCATCTTCAGGTCACACAATGCCTTCAGGTGAGTCGTTTAGGGTGAAAGTGCATTTTTTTTTTTTTTTTAAAAAAGTCGCCTAGTCATGCTTGATTATATTTTGTAAGAGTCAGCAGCAATGCAACAGCTATGACGTCTAATTCTACATTTTTGTGCTGCTGAGATCATGTTTTCTCTGTGCAAATGAAACAATATACAAAACAAAACAAGTTCTTTAAGTTTTTAAGTTTCGATTTCACTGTTTTCTATTGGCTTTAATACAATGTAGGATGATGAATATTTGAATAATTTACAGGACCAGTTCAAGTGTCTCTTGTTTGTGAACATAAAATGAGACACTAAGTAAGTAAGTGTTTTTATTTGTTTATTTCGAGCCGGGACAAGAAAGAAATACAAAAAAAACGATTTGTGTACAAGGAAACCCCAACGTAGAAAACAATCAAAGGTGTTTAAAATAATATATACGATCCATGTACACTTCTAATTGCAATTATACTGTATATTTGCTCGAAATGGAGGGGGAAGAAGAAAGACTCTGGTCACTTTCACAATGTATCCCTGATTGATGATTCTGCATCTACTTCATCGCGGTTACAGGGTTTTCTTTTGTAGTGGCCCTGGGCTAAAACCTACACAGTTAAACTAACTGTTGGTTTCCATCATTAAATGTTGACCAAGCACGCACCAAAGGTTATCGTCCCAATCTTAATGGATTGCAAGTTCCCTAGAAAGGTTATGCATTATGTGTGCTTAAAACACTCTGGTCTTAACATATTACAGGGACAGACATCATATTTTATGTTCCCAAGGAGGTCATAATGCAGATTATACACCTCACTAAATTATACAATAAACTCGTCTTATTTAAAGCCCACCTCAACAGTAATCCTTGTATTGTCTTCTAATTCTGTGGTTTAATTCTGCTCTGTTGTCTTCAGTTCCTGGTGTGCGTGGTTTAATAATTGACTTTAACGTGTCATGTAATCTCACAGTCGTCCAATGTTCAGGGTGAGGCAGCAGTAACAAGTGATGCTTGGAGCTCGTTTACATCGAGGACCCCTCAGCGAGGCGAGTGTGTGTTTAGGAAATGACTCCCCGCTTGTAAACGTATTGACTTGATTATAGTGTTTAGCCTGTCAATAGAAGCATACGCGTCACACGGGAATCATTGGCAACATGAAAAGTAGCAGAAGAAAAGATGTTTGCAGAGCGTGTGATTCATCTTTTTACTGTTGGCCAAACATTTCATACTTGGATTATTATATGGGGAAACGTCAACTGGCATCTCTATGAACAACTTTTAATGCTAACAGCTAAAAACTACAATTTGCAAGAAACAAGTTCTTAAAGCAGTGGTTCCCAACCTTTTTTAGGCCGGGCTACTGGACTCAAAACCCCACTCACTTTGTTGTCGTTCTTCTTGTTGTTGTGTACACTACTTAAAATCGCTACTCCTTTGTTACTCCTGAATGAATCAGGCTGAAAATTTGGTAGTATAATCTATTGATGTGTACGCATAGACGCTCGGAGCCCGATTTTGATTTGGGGCCCATGGGCCCCAAAAGAAACCCAAAAAACTAAAGTCGATTTCTTCATTTATTTGCGAGCCAAATATTACGACAGTTGGTGGTACTGAATCATTGTCACATACCAATATATGAATGGGGCCCATTACCCCGTACGCATCACGGGGGCGCCAGGGGGCCTCCGGGCCCCCATTTTTCAAATGACTACTCCTCCGTTAGTTCTTGTTAGATCGGAATGCAGTTTGGTATGAATACTCTATGAATGACTATGATGAGATGCTCGGAGCCCTTTTTTTTAAAAAATGGGGCCCACCCCCATTTCCATTAATTTCCAAATTTATGGGAACATAGTCGTGTGATATATCGTTTCAATGTAGATTACGATTATGCCTAGCACAATTCTATTTTTTTTGGCAATTTCTATTAAAGTCGTTTTGTCATTTATTTGTGAGTCAAATATTGTGACAGTTGGTGGTACCTAATTATTGACACATACCTATATATGAATGGGGCCCATTACTCCGTATGTGCCACGGGGGTGCCAGGGGGCCCCATTTTTCAAATGACTACTCCTCCGTTAATGCTTGGGCTGTGATTTGACATGGATATTTTATGAGTGGATGTCAAGAGATTCCTTTTTTACTCGGTGGAACCGAGTCATTTGACTGAATTCTCGGGAACGCAGAAGGTGTTATTGGGTGCAGAGACATTCCGTGGGCTCAGACGTAATTTCTGGTAACTCCAGAAACTTTTTTTTTCTAGAATTACTTTTTGATCATGATCACAGAATAGCTAGGATTAGTGCATTAATTTAGATATTTTTACCTTACATTTTATTTTAACTAGATTTATATTTGAGAACGTGAAACGTTAAAATTGTGTGCGCACCGCAGCGCTTTTATTTGAAATTGAACAATAATTGTAAAAATGTTAAAATATAATTTTTTTTTAATAAATGACTGGACATTTCTAAAAAGCCCATGTTAATTCCAGGCAACCCCACATGGGGTCAAGACCCCAAGGTTGAAAAACACCTAAAGTAATATGTGCAACCAAACTTCAAGCCGTTTGATATACTTTTAAAAGTGATTATATTTAGCTTTAATATGCACTAAATCAGTGGAAAGTCTGCTCATATTACTCCCTCTCATATCTGTGCAGGATCAAATATAAAGTCATATTTTTGGATTAATATGATTAAATTGGCTGTTCCCAATGAGCTGTTCCTGTTTTCTACTTTGTTTATATAATTATTCAGAAAGCTTTGGAACTTATTTAATCATGACAACATATAAAATGTGTGACAAAATGTAAAGTGTGCTACAGCATCACTTTCAGGCGCTTTTTGTAATTATGGCTGGAAACCAGAGTTGTGTCTCACTGTACGCCTTTGTAATAGCTTTATGTACTGAAAAAACACCCCTTAGGTTCAAGACAAAAGATTTTTTTGGTTTGTTTGAGGTTTGTAGTATAAAGCAACTGTGTTACAGCCCACTCTAGGATGTTATATCAAACGACTGGAGGGGCCGCAACATAGAAGACGCTAGACAGAAATACATTTATTTAAACAAAGTTCTTAAGAAGTAGCAACAAAAGCAAAAACACTCAAAGAAACCAAAGGGACTTTAGACCCTGGTCAAACTGAACAATATAGGGATGACATTGGGCCAACCCTATACTTGGCCGTCGCACCCAGCATCCACCCTCTAAACTACGGGTTCTCAACTTTGGGATCAAGACACCATTTGGCGTCGCAAGATGCCTTCAAGAAACTAAGAATTTGATCCCATTTTTTTTCTTTTTCTGCAACTACACCAAACTTGCCATATTTTAACCTATTTATAGGAATCTTTGCTACATTACTCCCATTTCTGCCACTTCTCCATCAAGATCAAAAGCCTTCTTAGCACATTTTATTTACACTTTCAATACGTTTTTGGCACTTTATAACCCTTACCACCACTTTTCCCACCTCACGTCACATGTTGACCCATTATTGTCTCTTTTAACCTATTTTCAACATATTTCAGGCTTAATTTTGCCAATGTAACCACAGTAACTAATTTCTTTCTACTGTTTTCTGCCACTTTTAAGCCAATATTGACACTTTGAACTCTTTCTGCCACTTTTTCTGTTTGTTTTTTTTTTGCCACTCTAATTTGCAACTCATTTATGTGTATTTTTTAAATCCCATTTCACCATCTTTTCCACCATTTATGGTCACTTTGAACTCATTTTATTTCTGATTAAAACAAGGATTATCGTCTTTCTGATGACTATAGACTTTGGTGCAAATAACAATAATAATACACTTATTCAGTGGATATTCAGATAAATGAATAAATGTGATTATCACAGATTCATAGAACAATGGACCATGATTTTGCTGACTTTATGGAGGGGTCTCAAAAAGCTCTCCCCTTTATTCCCCCTTATAGATAGCCCTGTCTCCACATGACTGTTCTTTAACGTGCGTGTCTGTGTTCAACCACCATCAGTTACAGAGGGGGTCCACAGTCTCTGGAACCTTTATTTTGGGGGTCATGGGCTGAAAAGGTTGAGAACTACTGCTCTAAACTACAAAAAATGGACAAAACTCTAAATCTATTTAAGTAACAAACTCACACCACCAGTAATAACAAATTATTATTAACACATGCAACAGGTTTGTTTCTTCACACAGTCAAAAACTGTAGCTGTGGTTATTTAAAGCTGCATTATTTAAACCACTTGTCAGCAAAAAAAAAAGAAGAAACTCATTATGCACCTTCCTGATCGTGAAGGGTTTGGGCATTTTTGGTACTAATTTAAAATGGTTGGTGGCATTTTCAGTCACACATCTTAAGCACAAACTGCAGGCGGTTGGTGCACTCAAAAAGCCTCCTGTTGAGACTCCATCATTAGTTTGTATTATTCAGAGGGACTCGTGCTGCGTACGGGCAGCAGAGGAGAGAGTTCAGTCCCAGGTGAAAAAAAGCATCAACTGTAACAACAGAAGCATCACATCTATATGTGCAGGGGTTGGTTTCAGACTCTGAATATATAGGGATACGTTTGTGGCTTTAATCATGCAGACGTTTACATGTTTAAATGATGCTCCATGTGAGTTATGCGGTGTTTTGATTTCTTTCGTAGCGATGGAGAAGCAGCTGGAAGACTTAAAGCAGCAGCTTGAGAAACAATGTCTGATCAATAAGGAGCTGCAGAGACAAAACAAAGAACTGGGTGAGTACAACAATCACCTGCACACACGACAAAACTACTAAATATACAGGTGTAACCTACAGAAAACTACCCCTGGCTAAGCTGATTTCAAAATGGTATTATTTACCTCAACAATCTGAGGAAAGTACAAAGGGTTTGTGTATTTTTGTATATTTTCCTCACATTTTGGGTTTTTTTGTTGACCTTTTTTTGTATTTTTCTGTCCTTTTTTTTTGTGTTTTTGCAGTGATTATGTATTTTTGTTGTTGTTTAGACAGTGAGACCCCACACAGACACACAAAAAACACGTTTTAGCCTTAAAGTGCGTGCCTTTTTAGCCTTTTACACATTTTAAAACACCAGTTTTAATATTAATAGGCGTACGTTGTTTTTTTTTTTTGTTTTTTTTAACATAAACACTTTATATTTAAATTTTTTTTAGGCGTCAACCTGTAAATATTCCTGCATGCATCATCACATGATGACATGTTTATTTTATATTAGACTATATACAGGCATGGGTTGATTTAGTATTGATTTAGTTTTTTAACAAGATGGATAAACAATTTATTCATTATTTATGGTATAAATGTGATGTTTATTTGGTGAATCATTTGATTCTAAATCTAATCTAAAGCACAGAATAAACATCAAAACATGCATGTAGAAAGGCTTAAATTGTGAGGCTAAAATATATGTGCATTTGAGGTAGAAAGCAGAAGTTTGAGGTTATTGTACACATTAGCTGTTTTAAATTAGAATTATTTGACACATTTTTAGATTGAATGACACCCGTCAACATGTCTATGCTTTATTTCTAAAGAGGAGAGACTGAAGGAGAAAGAAAATCTTGTACAACAGCTGCACAACCAGTATCATGATCTGGGTGAGACACATTTACACTTAGCATGTGATCTTTGAGGTCATTCTTTAACGTTCCATCTGCGGTTATTCTAGAGTTTCCATCCACTGATAATGAGAATGAACCAGAGTTCAGGAAGAGTCGTGCGGCTGTCATCGCTTCGGAGCCAATCCCCGAGACCTCGGAGATTATACGCAACAGGGTCAAGAAAACTGCCAGGTCGGATGATCTTAAATGACAATTTTCACAGCCGTTGTATCAAATCGGAAGTAATTGGCTCTTCTGCTCATGTGTTACATCCACAGAATACATAACGAGACTGTCTGTCACGTGATAAATGCACTAATTTCAATGAACTGACGTCATGTCCTCTTTGACCTTCTTCCACTAGTGAAACCAATCTGATCGTCAAGGCGATCCAAAAGAACGATTTCCTCAGCCGCCTCGACGATGAGCAAATAGCCATGATGGTGGATCTTTTGATGACGTCAAAGTACAAACCTGGAGAGGAAGTCATTAAAGAAGGCTCTGAAGGAAACAGCATGTACATAGTGGCAGGTTGTGGCCGCGACATTAGAAAATCCTAGAAAGAGATCCTGGGTTTTTCACGTGAACTGTATTATTTCTTTGCTCGTCCTTGTAGCTGGGGAGCTTGTTGTTACGCAGGCGGGCCGAAACCTAAGAAATCTGACCAGCGGCGACGTTTTTGGTGAATTGGCGATTCTGTACAACTGCAAACGGACAGCAACGGTCAAAGGTGAGAGAGAAATATTCAACAAACTCCATCAACTGATTTGAAGGAGTGAAAAGTTTATATTCGTCTCCTCTGTAAACACTCACCAAAAATAGTGTTTCACGCATTGCATTGTGGGATGTGGATTCCTGTAAACTGATGACATAGACCAGTGTTTTTCCTTCCTTCTTGTTGTAATTTTTCTTGTTTCTTTGCCAGACAAGGAGGACCGTGAAATTTGCTTCTTCTTTTCCTTCTCCTGCTTTAGGTTCTGGCAGACTAGACGTAGCAAAGGCGCTTTACTGCCCCCACAGGTCACAAATGGAAGTTTGGATAGCTCACAAAAAAATAAAATAAAATAAAATAAATAAATAAATAAAAAACATCTTGCGAGACAGATTTTTAACACAATGAGAAATCTCGTCAAGTTTAATCTCTGCTGGTTTCTGATTCGCTGGTGACAAACATCAAAGGATTTTAATGACCGTTACCATGGTAAACATTACGTTTCAATACTCTACTTGTCCAAATCGGTAGAAAACTGTGGGACAAGTTAGAGAAAGACCGGAGAAGAATGATCACATTAAAGTTTATAGATAATACTAAGGCTGCTATGCATCCTCTCTAATGAAGTAAAAACACTTCAATGTCTACAGGACTCCACATCCCACAATGCAATGCACAAAACCTTTTCCAACAATGTCAGTAAGAGGGTGTTTACAGTGGAGATCAAAACAAACGTTTGAAAGGCAGTTTTAAACCTTTTTTTTAATTAATCATGTTCGAGCTAATGTGTTTTTTTTATTATTATTATTATTTATTTATGAGACCTACACAATGTCTTTATCTGATTAAAAAATAAAAATAAAAATGTCACAAGCTTTTAACATACTAAATTGGCATTTTTTTTGTTAAAAAAAAAAAAAAAAACTCAAACAGAAATACTTTATTTATTCCAGGGGGAAATTACTTTATAACAGAGGCTCGAGAAATATTACAAATGAAAAGAAAAAAAATGCTAAAGAAAGAAAAGAAAAGAGAAAACGTACAAAATTAAGTCAAAGACTGTTAATGAAATAAGGATGCTTGGATAAAAGAAGAGCCTTACAAGTCCAGGGGAAGTGCTAAGTACAGTGCGTTATGTCCATGCTTTCCTGTTGTTTCTTTCAAATCATAAAACATTAAATACAACCTGTATTTACATTTTGGGTTTGTTTGGCCAAGTATATGATGTAACTATATTAACGGAATTGTGTCACGTCGACATCACATGTTTCAGCAAAGACAGCGGTCCATTTGTGGTGCATGGAGCGTCAGACCTACAGAACCATTATAACCAACAAATCTAAGAAGAAACGGGAGCAGCTCATGGGCTTCCTGAAGACGTGAGTTTAACATTAATGCAAAAATAACAGAACAGGGTGATTTGGAAACAATATGAGTTGATTTATGCCAAACCTGTATTTATGAACCACATACTGTAGGTCATATATTTGTTTATCTGAATATGCCGTTTCAGGTCTCGCACTTTAAAGGATCTGAATGATGTCCAGTTGTCCAAAATCATTGACTCCATGGAGGAGGTGGGTGAGAAAAAAACAAAAAAATAATTTATCCTGTTTATGCATTTTATGGATTTACATTTTCAGTTGCTGAACAAAAGGGTCTTTATTAACTGTTGGGACCTTTTCCTCTTTATTTCTAATCTATCTTCTTCAGGTGAAGTACCAAGACAAAGACGTGATAGTTCAAGAAGGTGCCGAGGGGAACACGTTCTACATCATACTGAAGGGAGAGGTGGGACTTTATTAAATGATGCCTATTTGTAATGTATGCATCCTACACACTCACACTCTGTTGTGTTTCTTCTTCTTAGGTGTTGGTGACTAAAAATGTCAATGGGCACCAGAAGCAGATTCGCAGGATGGGAAAAGGGGATCATTTTGGGGAACAGGCCCTCATACGGTGAAAACACAGCAAAGTAACCCACAGAGCTACTTAGCTTTTAAAGATGCTGCTGCGTATTACAGTCTTTAAGTAAATGCCAAGAGTTTTTCACTTATAAATAAGCCTTTTTATGCTTTATTGGCCAAATAATCATTTTTAGACATTCTAGACACCCACAAAACATAGCCTTTAAGTGTCTTTGTCGTTATTCGTGCATCTAAGATATGCATTAGCTGTGCAGTTAGAACATGATTAATGACATTAATTAAAAATAAATGCTCTTTCAAGGGGTAACTGCTTTGTTTTTCTGCAGTGAGGTGCTAAGAACTGCCACCTGTGCTGCTGATGGTCCTGTTACCTGCTTCTCCATTGACAAAGAGTGAGTGTGAATGAACTTTCATTTTGTGACTGCAAACCAGTTTTTTTTTTCAACCTTGGGGTCGTGACCCCATGTGGGGTCACCTGGAATTGATAATCAAAATATTGTTTTGATAAAAAATGTACATTTAAAACATTTTAATTCTTTTTTCTTTCTCAAATTGTGACACCAGACACTATCTTGAACAACTGTATTCTATACCAGTTGATTCTCAACTGGTGGATCACGGACGTGTACTGGGTAGGTCGTGGACAGCTGGTCAAAAATAAATAAATACTTGTCATTTATTTAGAAAGAAACTTTTCTTTTGACAGGCACACAGTGCATGTCGCACAGGAAAATATATAGATTTATGTTGTAAAAAAGATTATGTGTGTTTTCGACAACTCAATTTGGTTGGTTGAATTCTTGATTTAATGATCGTGGCTAAACGTCTTCTTACATCCATCTATCTTCTGAGTTGTTTTCGGGTTTGTTGCCGCTGTCGTCACTAATCTTGCGAGAACTGTCACTGCGGCCATCTCAGGTCGCAGTTCTCGCGAGGCTAGTGACGCATCTTTTAATTATTAATACATTAAAATACGGGATATTTACGGGAAAATACTAATACGGGACGATGGTGGGAAAGAGGGGTAAAATACGGGAGTTTCATGGCCAAAACGGGATACTTGACAGGTATGAATTCATTGTCTGAAACAATATGACAAACTACAGCATTAAAATACATTTTAATAACTGTTTTGCTCTGTAAGAGCATATAATACCATTAATTTTGGGGGGTGTTGTGTGCATTTTTGACGTTCTTGTGTGTGCGTTCGTTAAATTAACCTGACCCCACTTCGTCCGAAAAAGACGTCTTCTCAACGTTGACTTGCTCAATGGGAGCGCGACATGAATTATTTCTTAAAAAGATCGCAGAGCATAATAAATGTTAATGAAGTACACCTGAATATATACTTAGTGACTGTGGATAATACTGATGAATGATTTTTAATAAACAGAAGCACATACACATGCATGTGTCTGTGACTGAGTGCGGAATTGCAAGGCTGCTTAAATTTCACATGTGAAATTACTTCAAATGTTGAATGTCACATCAAGGTCCAGATGAGGTCGTGGTCATGACGTCAGATGCCGACCTATTTTGGAAGTCATGTAGACGGATGTGCAGATGTGGTCCAGACCGACCGACACGTTATGAACGTGATCTGGAGGTCTGTGGACGTGGGATGTTTATTGGGCTAATTCTATTTAAAAAAAAAAAAAAAGTCTCTGGGGTCGCCAAAAATCTGTGATATCAAGATCAAAAGGGGTCACGACTCAAAAAAGGTTGAAAACCACTGCTGTAAACACTATAATCCAAATCAGTGAGAATCTGTATAGGTTAAAAACAATGGTCTGTTTTGTGCTTGTGATGCTTTCTGTTCAGGGTTTTTGAAGAGACCATCCCTGTGGAACACCTGGAGTTGTTTGACGAGTACGTGACATAAAGGATGTAAGAATGAAGCGAACTTTCTAGGTTCTAAAGCGTGATTGTGTTTTTCTCTTTCCCTCCAGCTCTAGGATGATGCAGGAGGCACAAGCTCCAGAAAAGTTAAAGTGGGTGGATTTCAAGTTTAAGATGCACAATGATAAAATAATAAAGTGTCACCAAGCTTTTTTTTTTTTTGTTTTCTTCAGTCCCAGCTCCACTCTGAGGTTTAAGGATCTGGTTCCTGTGTTATATCAGGAGGGTCGCTTTCAAGGAGATCCCGTCACACTTGGAGTTGGAGGTTTTGGTCGTGTGGAGCTTGTAAGTTTGGAGTTTGATTCATAATTACTGTGTAATGTCATTTCATATTTTGAATCTAGATCTAGTGGATTTTGTACTTCTACCACAAGGCAATCTTTGGTTTTTATAACAAAATACCATCAACTTGTGCTGTCAGAATATGTTTTTTTTTTAATTTTATTTATTTATACAAAGCTTCAAGCACCAAAAAAAAGGAATAAATCTTCTAAGAATGGCATTTTGAGTTTATAAAGTTCAGATGAAAGTTTCAGAAAACAATAAAAAAAGAAGCTAAATATGGTATAAAACTATTTTTTTTACATACATTTTAGATTATAATAGATTCAATTTAGATATAGAAGTTAATAATTTTGATTAAATCTGAAAGCAAGCAATTCTGTGTGGAATTTCAATGTTTGTTTAACGCTTGTGAGGCTTTTCGGTTGAGACTTTAGTTTGTAGCATCAACAAAAATGTTTTATACATGGGACAATGGTCAAGGTTGGTCAAAATATAGAGGTGTGTATAGTATAGCTCCACCTAAAAATTGTATTATTATTTAACGTAAAAGGACATTTCTTTTGGAAAATAGAATTCCGACCAAAATGTCATTTGATTTTATTACATTTTAAATAATATTTTGTGTTTTCCAAGATGACCACACTAAATCATGGGACATATTACGCCATGAAGCGGGTGGGCAAGAAGCACATAGTTGCTAAGAGACAAGAGGAACACATGCTGTTTGAGAAGAAGATCCTTAAAGCTATCCAGTGTGACTTCATCGTTAGGTATTTGTCATTAAAGACTCGTATCGAGCAACAGTGTGACAGATTATTTATTGTTCTACTCGTGTTGTTTTCTCGTGCTCCTGTTTCCAGACTTTACGGCGCTTTCAAAGACACGAGATACATCTACATGGTCATGGAGTTTTGTGGTGGAGGGGAAATTTGGACCAAACTTAAAGAAGTGTAAGAAAGAAAAACGTCTAATTCTTTAGTAGTGGTAGAGTTTGGGTTTGGGTTGTGTAGGGTTCCAGTATGTGTGTATGTAAGTCAAGAAAATTGTATCAAAAGTTCTTCAAGCTTTTGTTTTTTGGTATCAAATCTGGAAAAGTTTGAGTAGCCTAAGCTGATACATTAAAATTAAGATCCTCTAAAGCAGTGGTTCTCAAATTTAACTGGCTTAAGTATTCTTTTTTTTTTTATTATTATTTATGAATCAAAGTACCCCCTTTTCATGACGACATGTTGCTCAAAATTCTCTGAAAAAACAACTATAGAGCATGATGATGGAATGAATGATTGATAACACACTTTAAAGAGTCTAACTTTGTGAATGAAACCATATTTCATACCTCCTGAATTGATTGATTTCTATAGTTTTTATCCATGTATATTTTTTGTTCATGTAACCAAGATCCTTTCCATCATCATTATGATTATCATTTTTAACTAAAAAACAACAACAAAACCCGACATATTTAATGCTTTTATTTATTATTTTTTCACTCTCTCAAGTACCCCCCTGTGGTGCCATTGTGTTACACGTACCCCCATTTGAGAAACACTGCTCTAAAGCACAGTACCATGCCCATCTCTGAGGAGCTCTTTGCCAAGACGGATGACAAGAATTGAAGGCATAAAATAAGATGCATTAGGGGTTCTAGCATGGCCGCCTTTAGGTCATTCAGTGCCCTAGGCAAGAGTAAAATAAAATAAATATACAGTAAATATGAACAGAAGATTAGCAAGTATAGTTACAGACTTTTAATATTAATATTCAATTAATAGAAAACATGTACAGTGATTGTAAAGGGTATGTTTCACATTTAATATACTTTTTAAAATTATTAAAAAAAAAAATTGGGGCGGCCGCCTGGATTGCCTGGCGGGAAGGCCGGCCCTGGGTTCTAGAACATTTGCTCACTGATCATTTGGTCACCCAAAAAGTAAAAAAAAGAAAGAAAAAAAAGGAGGTTATTTGCCCACCACCTATATACTGTAACAAGTAAAACATGTTAAATCCTAAAACTGGGATTTACTAGGTTAGTGGACATTTTAGTATATTTTAGCAGTGGGCAATTGTGCCTTTTTCAAATCTTGAGATGGGCAAATGTACAGCTTGTCCTATTGGAAACGATAGGAAAGTTAATATGGTCTCACAATCTAATTTCCAGAGGTCGTTTTGATGAGAGCATTGCTGTGTTTTGTACTGCCTGTGTGGTGGAGGCCTACGCCTACCTTCATAAGAAGAGCATCATGTACAGAGACCTGAAGCCTGAGAATCTAATGTTGGATGTTAAAGGCTACGTCAAACTCGTAAGTACTCATCTGGAGAAAAAAATGCATTATTCACACTCAGCCACGCACAAGTAAACAACCCCCAGAGCTATTGGTACGGTTACCGAAGTACACGTACGTAGCGTCTTAGGGTTAGGTAAAGATTTTATGGGTTAGGTTATAACCCAATATCGCAAGAATTTTTAGGGTTAGGGTTAGAGTTAGGGTTAGGTTTAAACTTAGTCACGTGACCTAAACTGACCAATGACTGACCTAGCACGTGACCTAAACTGGCCAAATAGGGGCCCTGCATACGGATAGAATATTGGTACATTGATACAGCAACCGTACGGATAGCCACTGCCTAAATTAAAACACATTGGAATTAGGGATTGTATTGAGTGTATTTTCTATTTTTTGAAGGTTGACTTTGGTTTTGCCAAAGAACTGGTCCGTGGCGAGAAAACCTACTCGTTCGTCGGTACTCCAGAGTACATGGCCCCAGAGATCATCAAGAACCAGGGCCATGACTTTGCAGTTGACTTTTGGTCACTTGGAATCCTGATTTTTGAGCTTTTGGTTGGAAGGTAAAGCCACTAAAACATGATCAAAACTCAATTTGAAAAGTTACCCTCATGATAGATCACCGTCTACACATAACTACACATTTTTGATAACACACCTGATGTTTGATTCAGTTGTATCATTCAGCAGTGACCAGCAGATGGCAGCATAAAGCACTGCTGATTTAAATCTGTCCTATACTAACTCATTTCTTGTTTCTCCATCAAAAATGTTAAGCCCTCCTTTTTCAAGTTCTGAGCCCCAGAAGATCTATGCCAAAATTTTGGATGGAGTCCTCAAGTACCCGCCTTACCTGAGCGAGGCAGCAAAGTCCATCATCAGTAAACTGTGCAGGTGAGAAAGCGCTTTCACAAAATAACAAGAGTATAAAGACACTCATACAAACTACTTATAAATGATATTAATCCATCTCTGTTTGCATGTTTGATGAAGACCTCGGTCTGGTCAGAGGTTAGGAAACACCAAGAATGGGATTAAGGATGTGCGACATCACAGGTAAGCATAGAAACACGACACACACACAAACACACACTTTTTGACCAAAATCTCCTTTAGTCCTTTTCATTAAAACACCTTTTTAATTTTTTTTTTTTAAAGAAAACACTCCTGACTTGCTTTTTTAAAATTATTATTATTATTTTATCATTATCATCCATGCTCTTGAAATGGAAATACAGATGTCGGTATAAAAGAAAGAAAAAGGAACAAGAAAAAAAAGTACAATAGTGCAGGAGATTATAACCATTTCTAATTATGTTCTTTGTTTTATATATATATATATATATATATATATATATATATATATATATATATATATATATATATGTATTAGTAAAATTCTTTGTCATTGGCTAATTTTTTTGATTGACAATAAAAAGACTGACTAATTAGAGAGAAAAAAAACCAAACATTTGAACAAAAACTACATCAAAATATACTGAAATTATTATTTTCATTAACTAATACAACAAAACCATGGGACGAAAACCAATCGGAACTACTTTTGTTGGTGACCCAATAGGAAGTAAGCTGATGGTGTATGTGGACGTGAGAACATATATTCATATTTTTGTCAGCTAATAAAAAATAAAATGTAATTTTGTCACATGGAACAAAATCCAATCAGAACTCATGTGATCATCTGGTTGAATCATTAGAAAATGCTTAAACTCATATACTCTAAGATTTTAGTCGACTAAATCTGTTACAGATCTAGTTGACTGAACTATGTTCCCAAAGTAGGGTACGGGTGCCCACAGGGGTACGCAAATTGTGAAATAAAAAAAAAAAAAACGAAGATTAATGTACCCAAGTTTGTACTTTACACGACGTAAAAATCATACATAAAGTATTTAAGGCGCCAACAATATCCAAGCAATAAGTGACATGTCAGTCCCTGCAGGATTTGCTCTTTCAAATTTCATTAATTTTGTGACCAGTTTTTATTTAATTTGTGGAAATTGTGTTAAATAATTGCAGGAAAATTGACTTTTTTTAAAAAAAAAAAAAAATTAACAATTTTTTAATTTAAAGACTGCAGTCATGGGATAAAATCTTTTTTTTAAAAAAAACATGGGAAAATTGCGATTCTCCAAATATTGTGGAATATACATTGAATTGAGTGTATTTAGAAATCTGAGATATCCTAGCTGATTTGTCTAAAACTGAATTATTTGGTAATCTGGACTATATTTACATTTTTTTTTTCTGTCTTTTTAACTTTCTCCTGCGAGCTGAATTTGATGCTCTAAAGGGCCAGATTGTATATGACATTACATTATTATGTTTAGAAGTGTGCAGGAGTAGGCGGTACATGGCTTCAGGTTAAATGTCTGAACCACTGTACTAGACCATAACTGAAATAGTCCTAATGACAAGTTTTATTTTAGCCAAAAGACTGACAAACTAAATATGAACTTGATGTCAAAGTTAACACTATGTACAGTTGATCAAATAAAAGTGTTCCTTTTTCTCATTTTTGTTTGATCACTCGTGTCTTCTTTTCAGGTGGTTCAGCAGCATGAACTGGCACAAACTGCGTATGAGTCAGCTGGATGCTCCCACAATGCGACTTATACGCAAGGCAAGTAAACACCACAAAATGACAGCTTTTTTTTTTTTTTTTTTTTTTAGCGTAAACAACCAATTTCATGAATATCTGATCACGCTTGATAAAGGTTGATTTGCATTTCTATGTACTGCATGAGGTTGAGTATTTTCTGAACTTTTATCAACAGGGTTTAATTCAGAAATGTAATTTCAGGGTCCCTGCTACATCAACTTTGATCGTTTCCCTCAAGATCAAACCAAAGCAGAGGAGGAGTTTTCTGGTTGGGACCGTGACTTTTGATTTTCTATAGATTAAAAGATCAAAGACCAAATAAAAAATAAAAAAAATGTCACGCATTCAGCTGAATTCAAATGATTCAAACAGTTCTTGGTGCGTTCATGTTCAACAACTGATTTAAAAAAAAAAAAAAAAAAAAAAAAAAACAAGCAATTTTCATATTGGTTTTCAAATGTGTCTATGTGAAGCTGTAATACCAAAGTACATGTTGTGATTTCTCTACTGTTATTCTGAAAGAATAATAGCCAGGGATTAAAAACGTGCGGAGGAAGCACCAGAAGATGTTGGCACATTGTGTTTGGGAGCAGTGGGATCTGGAGCCTGATGAGGAAGCGTTAATGACACATTTACCGACTGTTAAAACAAAGCCATTGAAGTGCTGCACAGGGTTCACAAGCTTGTTAATTGTAAAACAGTTTAGAGTAGAGTGTTGGAAACCTGATCACCTGATGTCATATCTGCAGTGCACTTCTATTTGGGTTTTACAGTCCTCTCTAACTGGCAATAGAGATGAAATAAGCTGTTCTAACCATCAGCGTCTAGTGTTTTAATGATACAATATTTTGCTATAAATCAATATCTTGTCTAGTATTTCCTTAACACCTGTTCTGAATGTGCTTTTCTGTATAACCTGAGTTTAGTTACCAGTTTGTGTGTAAAAATCAAATTCCAAAAGTGATTATTTTCTCTGCTGTTGTATATAGACTGTTGTATAAAGTTTGAAATATGTGATTCTAAGCAATAGATAGAAGATTGTCCATAAACAGTGAATAAATTGCACTATAAAAGGGCTCTGGGTTTCCTGGTGTTTGACAGCCTGTGATTGTTCCGCTTTAACTTCTTGTCACGGCAGCAGGAAGGAATCATCTGTTCCCTCCTGTGCGTTGATGTTACACATCTGCTGACATCGGTTTTCCACATCAGAAAGTAAACGGCGCTCAAATACAAACACCTGCTCTGGTGGGAAAAAAACCAAAAAAAAAAACAGATGTTTCCCTCCTGCAGAAAACACCTTAAGGTTAGCAGGGTTTACATGTTAAAAGGAATGACGGCAGCGGGCAACAGGATGTACAGGATGATGGCACAAATTCTTTCCTGACAGTGAGGTTTTTATTAATCGAAAGGTAAGAATTAATGCTACCTTTTTTACTGCCTAAAGTTCAACTTAATATCAGTCAAAATCGAGTAATCAGCATTATTTCAGTTCGTTTCTATGATTGAAAATAGTTTGAGTATTTTTGATGTTTTTTTTTTTTAATTGATTTTATTTATTGGTTTATTTAACAGCGACAGTGTACATTAATATCAATACAGAAAATATACCAGACCATATTCCTTCTGCAGTTCCTTGACAAAATGTTCAACTGTCACCCTAAAAGAATACTAATTACACAAATTACAAGAAATATATAGTGAAAAATGTAACTACATAACATTGATATGAGTTAGATTTAATGGGCCTGTAAGAGAAAGATGGATTACCTGTTAGCGCGCTAACTTCAGGGATTTATTCTATGTGTGCTGTACTACAACGTCTGTTAACTTCTTATCGGCACGGTAACTAATAGTGAATGGCTAACCTGGTCAGGAGTAGGTTAAGTTCTGGATAAGATCTAAGCGAGTATAAAAGTCCCGCCTTCTGACCAATCGGTTCGGTTTTTTTTTTTTACAAAATATACAAAAATTTGAAGTGCCATAAACTTAACATATACAGGTACATCACAAAAAAATTATAATATCATGAAAAAGTTTAATATTTTTGGTCACTGATTTCAGAAAGTCAAACCCATATATGATATAGGCTCATGACACAGAGTGAAATATTTCCAGCCTTTATTTCTTGAAACTTTGATGAATATGGTTTACAGATAATGAAAACTCAAAATTCAGTGTCTCGGAAAATATATACTGTATATATGAATGAATATGTTGTTCTTTTAAAAATACAAGCTGTTTTTTGGCGCTTGAGTCATGTGACCATAGTCTTCTTCTGTTGCGCTATTCACAATGTAAATGGTTACGCAAAACTGCACCCAGCAGGTCATGTATGGTACTGCAGCAAAAATCAAGCAGAAAGCGGCCACCGGCCTGATTTTATCATGAATTTACAACATTAAAGTCTGTGTAAAGAAAATTCAGCCATTTTCTTCGAAACACATTAGGTCATAAATGTATTCCTTAAAAAGCCATTCAACCGTTTCGAATTTAATTTTGGAGCTAGGCTTCAAAAACTGTTTCAAATTTCTGTGTTCAGGATTTAATGGGCGGGTCAGAAATCATAGCCGCGTTACGTAACGGAGCCATCATTAGAATAATCCAACCCTTCTGCTGAAGTATATAAATACATTCAGCAAATTAGCTTCAGTGGTTTTTCGGCTCGCTGTCCAGTCCTGGATGCTGCAGCTAGCTAACCTGTCAGCTAACCTGTCATGTCTCCTTCAGGATGTTGAAAATATTGAACTCCAGCCAATGTTTCGTGTTACAATGACGTCAGGCCGTGTGTGACCACCCGGAGTCTTACGACACGGCCAATTTTTTATTTTTTTTTACCAGGACCGGACTAGGAAGGATTTCACGCAGCTCCTGAAGAAAACAGTGAAACTCACCGAGTTGGATGTGTCGCTGCTGAATCCAGGAACGCCGGTGTTTAAATGGCAACCATTTTAACTGGAAACCGACTTCCGATAGCGTGGCTAGTTGCTACAGCAGGGGTGTCCAATTCCGGTCCTCGAGGGCCACTATCCAGCATGTTTTAGATGTTTCCCTCTTCCAACACACCTGATTCAAATGATTAGGATCGTTATCAGGCTTCTGCAGAGCTGGACGAGGAGTTGATCATTTGAATCAGGTGTGTTGGAAGAGGGAAACATCTAAAACAGGGGTGTCCAATTCCGGTCCTCAAGGGCCACTATCCAGCATGTTTTAGATGTTTCCCTCTTCCAACACACCTGATTCAAATGATTAGGATCGTTATCAGGCTTCTGCAGAGCTGGATGAGGAGTTGATCATTTGAATCAGGTGTGTTGGAAGAGGGAAACATCTAAAACATGCTGGATAGTGGCCCTCGAGGACCGGAATTGGACACCCCTGATCTAAAACATGCTGGATAGTGGCCCTCGAGGACCGGAATTGGACACCCCTGCGCTACAGCAATGGCAGATGTGGTCAAAGAGGACCAGGGTGCTGAGCTGCCCTCGTCGATGCCGGGTAGCTTTTATTTACGTTGTACAACTGTTTAAAGTGTTAATGTGACTGTGTTTGCTGCTCTGTGTGCGGACGCGTCACATGCTTAACACCGGACTTGTCGGTGCAAAGTGGACTCACCGCGGCTGTTGTAAACAGGAAGTTACGTGTCTCACACTTCTTCAACCCCATTGTGTTGTTATTGTATTTTTACAAAATCTACAGTCGATATAATATGATGAAACAATAAAACAATGAACACATATGATCTGTCTCATATAAATAAATAAACACTTGAGTTGCTTCCCCTGGGAATCGATCCTGCGTCAATGAGAAAAAACTAAATCCATGTGTGAGCTGCATTAACTCCTCGGCTACTGAGTCACCTCTCACAATATGGACCTAACGTCCACTTACCGTATATAATAGCAGTCGCAGAAGAAACACAGTGATTCCATGTTAACTTGTGACCGCGTTTACCGATATTTACACACAGAAAAGCAGACTCCACAACTTTTTTGTTCAGAAATGACTAACAATCATTTTCAAAAAAAAAAAAAAAAAAAAAAAATAATCAGTGAACGCAGTGTGCAGTGTACTGCCTATACGGTCAACGAACGAAGCATTTGTTTTGGTTCAGATCAACTGGCGACCTACTTCCAACGGTCGCAACATACAGAATCAGAATTCTTTATACTCGCTGTGCTAAAACAACAACAAAATTGTGTGCGATCCCATTCAGTGCACTTAACAAAATAGTGACAATTAAAGATCAACTTAGAGAATATACACAAAAACAAGAAATTTAATTTAGCAGTATTCAGGTCAGCTGTGCAGGTGACAGTTGAAAGAAAATATATTGTATTTCACAGTAGCATTTTAGTATTGCAAAGTGGAATCCTTGATTATCCAAACGGACTAATCAGTGACCTGTATGGGCTAACTCACTAATTAGTCCCCAGACATGGAAGTCCTATATAAGCTCAGTACAGGAGTAAGCTTACACAGAGAAGAGAAGAAACACAATTGCGTTAAACAATGGATCCAAAAATCGTGGAACAGATTGTTGACTGGAAGGTCCAGCAATGTCTTCCTGAGGGCTTTTAACCAAACATGGTCGCTACACTATCAAAAGGAGAGCCACCAACTTTGCGCTTCAAGGTATGTTTCTTAGAAACCCCATTTCATGTGTATCTTTTATGTACAAATGTTAGGGAACAAATTTCCATTTTGTAGATGGCGTATTGTTCTATATATGTAGAAGAACGAAAAGCAGCTTTGAGCACTTGGCGAAGGTCATCACCACTGCAGAGGAGGCCAATGAAGTGTTCATTGAATTCCGCTCTAGTGGTTTTGGGGCACATTGTGGGGTGGAAAAAACTCACAGTGCTCATAAAGAGCTATTTTTGGCCTGGCATGGAGGGGGACATCTGCAAATGGGTATGCTTTCTCAACTTGCGGGTCAGGAAACAAGATTAGGTAAAGTATCCTGGAATATAAATTTGAGTCGTCTATGCTTTCAGATCACTCAATGTCCTGACTGCCAAGTCAAACAGGCAGTTTTAAAGGAGAAGGTCCTGTACACTCCAATCCAGGTAGGACGGAAGATTTAAGTACATACAGAACATTGGAAACCGTTGTTCACCAGATAATTCTCTTTACTTACATCTTGCAGGACAGAGCCATTTGAGATTGTTGGGATGGACCTGATGTCCTTAACAAAAACGGAGGGTGGTAATCAACGTTTTTTTTGTTATGGTTGATTATTTCACAAAGTGGGCAGAGGACTACCCTCTGAAGAGCAAATCAGCAGATGAGGTCACCGCTTGTCTTTTAAATATTGTGTATAAGTTTGGTGCTCCTCAAAGACTGCTAAGAGACCAAGATACAGCGTTTAAGAACAAGGTATTAGCTGCATCTGTTTAAAATGTTCGTTTCATAAATTATTTACAAGTAACATGTTGCTGTTTAAATGTGTATTATAATTTCACTTTTTGTCACGTGTACATCCATCACGGTTATATCATATTTAACCTTTAAGGTGAACTTGAACCACTGCATGGAGAGAAGCTTTTGTGCCCCCTACCACCCACAAAGCAAAGGTTTGGTGGAGAGATTCAAGGGCAAGTTCTTAATCATCACATAGAATATCATTGATGATAAAATACAATGTATTCTACTTTCAGATCACACAACAAACTGGGTCACCAAAACTCCAAACAGTGGGATAAGCTGTTGCCAGCTGCATAGTTCGGTCTGTGAACCAAAAACAAACAACAAGATTCAGCCCCTTTTTCTTGTTTTTTGGAAGAGTAGCGCGGTATCCGTCAGCAGTGCCTGCTAAACCTGCACGAGCATCCTTAATGATTTAAACCACTACTTTCTAATCATCTAGGTTACCACAGAGAACATAGGAAGGCTAGTTGCTGGTGAGGATGTTCTTGATGGTCTGCACATGCAACCAGCAATTCACAAGATGGTCTAGGATAACGTCATAGCATCACAGGAAAAAGTCAAGCGCCGCAAATTGCAGAAGGGCAACTTCAAAGTTGGTGATGTCTTAAAAAAGAACATCAGGGCCGAACAGAGAAAGGGGGGGATATGCTTGGACCCTTCACAATAGGTAAGATCGAAGGGAAGGTGGTGAGTCTTGTGTCTTTGAAGGGAGACACAATTGGGAATGTGGTCCAATTGGTTTATTTGGAAGCGCAAGAGGACCACATTCCTGCAAAACTGAAAAAGGTAGCCACCGCGGAGAAGTCTATGGTCCCCACCGAGAAGCCTGTGGACCCCCCCCTCCCCCGAGAAGCCTGTGGACCCCACAGAGCCATTCAGCACCCGAACTCCTGGTAAGACTTTTTGCTTTAATAAATTAAAATATATTAATCCATTATGTGCAGTGCACTTCACGGAGAAGTGCATTGCATTTTTTTTTTTTAAATGACGGTATTGAAAGTGATACCATTGCTATTTTATGTATTACCGTATTATTGCCCAAGCCTAAGTGGCGGCGTTATTTGCTTCAGACGTGCACATGAAGTGAATACGGGGGTCGGTCCGATGACGCTGCTAGCACTAACTTCACTTCCCGTGCGTGGGAAGGACATTTGGGTGGGGGTCCAGCGCCTCTAACTGACACGCCCCAAGCAGAGCAGAGTGCTTGTTTTTCCATGATTTTGAGACTTAATTTTATATATGTATTTGTTTTTCATCTTTCAATTTT